>NC_092871.1:87385525-87437598 GCF_032062135.1 Pyxicephalus adspersus
AGGGACATTCTTGTCATTGACCACCAATGCAAGGGGTATTCTTCTCATTGACCACAATGTAAGGGGCATTCTTCTCATTGACCACCAATGTAGCGATATACTTCCCATTGACCCTCATTGTAAGAGATATTCTTCTTATTGACCACCAATGTAAAAAGTCTTCTTCCCAATGACCACCAATGTAAGGGGACATTCTTCCTTGTGACCACCAATGGTTTAACTAAGGAGTTTAAGGGTACAGTCTGACAAACAAAATTTCTGAGCAACAATATTAAGGGACCTTCTTCCCACTGATCACCAATGTAAGAGAGCTTTGACTGATCACCCATTTATGGGACATTCTAACCACTGATCACATGTAAGGGACATTCTTCCTGCTGGTCACTACTATACCAGGCCATTCTTGGCACTTACCACCAATGTAAGAGGGCTTTCTTTCAATGATCAAATATTTCAAAGGTTCTTTGACAGTATAAGTCTACTGCAAAGAATTTCCCAACTCTCCTTAGTTTTCCCAGCCAAGCTGTGTGCAGTGTTGTAGCATTCAGTTTATTGTAACTCTTTACAATTTCAGTTCAGTTTCAGTTTATTTTGACTCTTACACCCTCATATCTCTTCCCATGGTTCTTTCCCTGTGAAGACATCAACTCTCTCAATGTCACCTTGTTCCATTCTCTCATCTCTTGTACTTTTCTCACTCTTGTTCAATCTGTACTGGCCACTCTGTCTTCCTTATCAGTGCCTCACTCCCTTAATCTCAGTCTCTTTCATTTCCACCTGTCTTGTGTCCTCCTTCACTCCTCATCTGGCCTCCTCTGTGACATCTACAGTATACATACAACGGAATTCAATGAGTGAAAGCTTTGTTGTTTTTCTGGTTGAGCAATGAGGAAATTCTGGAAGTAAACCGAAACAGAGAGCGGTTACTAAAGATTACTAAAGAAGACTCAAGCCCAGCTGGATGACATGTAGTTTGTATTTTTTGCACTGTGCATAGTAAAAAAATTGCCACATTTAAAATTAAAATCCACGTTTTATTGTTTTCTTTTATTTGCTGCATCTCATTTATCCTGCACCCTTTGTAGGTGATAAAACAACCACTTGTGGTCTTTATTTGACAAAACTGGAGGACAAATGGCATACATAGATAGAAAATTGTCAGCCTAAAATAGGCAGTGCAACAAAATGGCAGTGAATGTAAAATGGAACCAATGGCGAAATCCAAAATTTTGCAGCAAACTCAGCTTCACCTAAATCCTATTCATAAATCATGGTCTGTGTTCCCCAAACATCAGTAATACCACAGCCAATTCATACTGGACCTGCAAAACTTTTTTTTCTTTCTTTGCACTCATTGGCCTGCTCGTCTCTATTCTCATTGGCTCTACTCGTCTCTATATATTATATATTAATATTCCTTTTCCAGACATGGCTGTCGCATTTATTTCAACTTCCCAGGCTGCATTCCTCATTGTTCATTTTCTTTTTTTTTTTTTTTGAGGGGGGAATCTACAGAGGGAACTGTTTACTCTTAATTGTTCTGATTCCTGTAATTTGTGCTTGCCGTTTAAGGCAAATTTAGGTCAATTGTTTGTATTTCCTGCTGGGGTTGCTTTTTAAAACCTAATGAAGCCATTTTGTGTGTAACCTCGTCATTCCAAAAATCCACCACAATTAGTGGGATTGGAAGAGCAGAAGTGATTGCAAAGATCTGACAGATGATGAGACGAACCTAATGCTGCATGGGCGGTATCATACCAAGCTCAACTTAATTTACAGAAGAATTCCAGCCAGCCTAACAAACAATGTAAAACTTTACACCCTGCTTCATTATAACTAGAAAGAACATGCCAGAAGAACATGAAGTTGTGTTTTATGGGAATGAGGACATCTGGCGTATTCAAGGGGTCATATCAAGATGGCTGTACTGCACAATGGGCCTGATTTATAAAAGGTTTCCAAGACTAGAGAATATAGATTAATGTGGGTGAATTTGGATGATGAAGCAGACCTAGAAAGGGTTTCCTAAAAGTTATTGTTTTAGTTGGCAAATGTTTTCAGTTCTGGACCAGATCCGTTCCAGCTGGACAGCTGACCAACAACCTATATGAGCCTCAACTCTTTGCATGATTTCGGATGGTGTTTGTGGAAATTTGCCTCCATTTGTGAGGTCGGGTACTGATGTTGGTTAAGAAGACCTGGCTCATCATTCCCATTGATCCTAAAGGTGTTCAGTAAGGTTGAGGTCAGTGCTCTGTGCAGGACGCGCAAGTTCCTCCTCACCAAACTGGTGACCCCATGTCTTTATGGAGGGGGCATTGTACCTTGGACACAGTCATGGGGGAATAGAAAAGGGTCTTCACCAAACTGTGGCCACAAGACTGGAAGAGCAAAATGGTCTAGGTAAGTCTGGTGGCCAGGTGTTCACATTTTTTGGCCATTTTGGGTATGTAGCTTACCCAGTTTTTCTATCTATGCATAGTAAGCTAATGCAGAAATCATTGTGTTACCCAGGGCACAGTCATAGGAGACAGGAATATATAGGTCCATATAGGTAGGTGTGATGGTCAGGTGTCCACAATCAATATGGTTTGTGTCAACAGTTTATGAGGTAGTTGCACCACACTATAAGACCCACCCTTGATGTTATGTAGGTGTTGGGGGATGTTCTCTATGGTTCTGTTTTATGTAGAGCATGGCCAACCTGGAACAGGAACTGAGTCAGGACATCCCTGAAAAAAAACAGCTTGAAATAAAAACAAAAACAAAAGAACTAATACCTTCATAATACCCAAGGACTAGAAGCTGCATCGTTTTTGTTCTTGTGATCAGTGCACATATTTGTTACACTATACATAAAGTTCAGCCATTTTTTTTAACTGATGAGCCATTTATATCACCCAGATATTGATGTGTGTTGCTCCCTTGGATGACATGTGTGCAGAAGCAGTGGCCCTGCTTAGGGCAAACGGCTTTAAAATGAACATCAATGGCAGAGTTACATCAAAGTATAATATGAATAATAACAAGTGCAAAAAAAAAAAGGTTCACTTAGTTCAAATATATAAAGAAGTATTGCTCTTGTATTTAAAAATGGGAAAGCTTAATCGGTAACATGAGAATCAAACATCTCACTGGCAGAGTTCAGATCACATTCATATTGTAACTGTAAGAGAAATTTTGAGAGCAAAAGAGGAAGTAAGGGCAAGAGGTAAGAACAAAGACCACCAAAGGCTGGGCACAGTCAGCTGGGATGTCTTGAAAAAGACAGTCACCAGCACTTCATTGAATACAATTTAATGATTTAACGCAGACAAGGATATTATCAAGAATTAGGGTTCTTCTCTCTCAGATAAAAAAGTAAAGAGACCCTTATTAGTTTCTTTCCATTTTGAAATGGAATGGTGTCATGTGTTGTGGTCATTGGGGCAGTGGCACCTTCCATATCCAGTACAGCACTGTGTTAATTGTGCACCTCTAAAAAAAGATTTATTAGATTTATGCATTGGAGCTTTATACGGGCAAAAGCAGATGGACATATGGTGCCATCCAATACATCACCTCCAGCCTCAACCGCAACCCGAAATTGCAACCAATGACCCAATGCACCAATCAGGCCTGCTTTATGTTCTTTGTTTCTATCCAAAAGCTCAAGAGATGACCTGTCAGTAACTTTACAACCTATTTACCAAAGCAAGAACTACACAGAAACTGGGATTTACATGATTATTTAATTTCTGAGCTCAGATTGTAGGAAGGGGTGATAATGGAACAAAGGTTGCTTTTCTAGACAAAAGGTATTGGCAATGTTAGGGGGAGTTCTGTGATGGCAGAGGGGTAATAAATACCTGGAAGTATTTCACTTAAACAACTCTTACCATACAGCACCTAAAATGAAAAATATATCTGATGAGAGGTTTTCTTTAAACACCAGGAAAAAACATCCATTTTTAAACATTTGTTTTGAGCCCAGTCCAATAGGAATTCAATATTACAGTCACATGGTTGAAAAATAAAGATCCTTATCCTTGTGTGAACCGTTGTGAATTGAGCCTAACGTTCCCCTATTAGCCTGGAAATGTTTAAATAACTTAGAAATATTCCTGTAAAATGCAGAAGTTTTGTATACCAATTCCGTTGTCTTTGATCAGCGATGATAATTAACAGAAGTCTTTCTAATTAAATTCACATTGTTTGATTCCTAATGAGCAATAAAAAAAAAGAAAACATAAATGGAATTATATATATGTCTAAAAGTTCTTTTTATGGATTGAAATAAAGAATGATTCCACTTAACTCATGCCTCATTTACAAAATCATATCATATGTTGGAGTTTTAGTGCTGCCCAGATAGACTTAAATATGGAAAATGAGGATTCACAAGGGTTTTGTATAGTTACAAGAAAAATAAAAAAGGGAGACTGGCTTAAAGCTGAACTCCAGAATGAGGGTTTTTTTTTTACATCCAATCTTTCCACTCCTCCAGTGTTCCATTACCATTATATTTTGTATAGGTTATAAAATATTCAGCAAAAATATTAACATTTATTCTTGTGATGTCAGGTGCAATGTTTCAGGTGATTTTTTAGCGGCTATGGTAATGAAGAGATGGCAGACCTGTGGTTCTCGGTGCCCCTGTCACCATGCTTGTAGTTGGAAAGTTCTCTTCTGTTTGTTACTGCCCCCCACAGCTGCAAGGGTTCCTGTCCACCAATCAGAGAGGCAGTAGGTATAATCTGAACTGGTTTTGCTAAAACATTAATAGGCATCTGAATTCATTTAATGGGCAAGTTGTTTGGTGTTTTTGTCCAATACACACCGGGACATGGGTTCAAAGTTGTTCAAGGTTGTGAAATGTAAGCATTGTTAAACGATTCGCTATTTGTCAAGAAACATTTGTCATTAAAAAATCATATTGGTAATATTCAACATTTCTCCTGTCTTACATATACTAGCCCCGATCATACAGAGGTAAGTGGTAGGTAAGACAGGGCTCAGCATGTGCAGAACGGGAGAAATGTTGACAAATAGGAAGTCATTAAATAAAATAGAAAGACTGCATAACTAAGTCTTGAACCTATAACTGATGCATGGTCATCACCAACCACTACACCATGGCAGCAGATCCTTGTACAAAGGGGGAATGCAGATACCTATCAATGTGGATATAACTTTCAGGCTTGAGGAGTAGGTATTTCTGAAGAAGGTAATGCCCTCAAATGACCAGACTGTCAGACTGAAGTAGACGACTGGAAGAAAGTTGTATGTTATGTCACATCAGGAATTCATGCAAATTTTATTTACTGACAGGTTCCCTTTAATTATACAACTTAAACTTGTGTTTTTTCAAAAAATGAGAAAATCAGATTGTCCACAAAAAAGTTTTTCTGAGATATTTGAAATTAAGTTTTAGACTATAAATGTGGATTTTTTTGTCTTCTATAAAATGGCAGCTTTGGCCTTTTAGTGGAAATGAAGTCATTACAGAATCTGAATGTGTTTTTTCCCATAACCACAAGGGTCACAGCGAGTGTCTTTTGTTCACAAGTAATTTTAATGAGGCTCGATTTGTCCCAATCATCTTCAGGGCAAATTTCTGCTCTTTCTGATGGAGAAATTGCTGCACCAACTACTTCAAACACGCCGTGCCTTGTAAGGGAGATGATAACTGTCAGCGATGAAGCTGTGAGCGCCCCTGGGGTATATCGTAACATCATACATATTTGTATTTGTTGTTGCAATGCATCCCATGCCTGAGGAAGAAACCCAACCTGCTTGGGAAGCATCTCAGAAATGTTTAGTTGTTTATTATTATGTCTCACTCTCAGATTTTATTTTATGACTAGCACAAACTATTGTCACACATTTCTTTGGGTTATCCTGGTGCCGGGATCTTGGAGCTCCATGCTTCTGGGGCAGAGGATTCCAATGAAAGATAGAGGGGAAACTTAACAGTCCCATTTCACCATTTGGGAACCATTTCTTTCAAATGTTTGCACATTGTTGCGGTGGTTTGTAGCACAGTTCCTGGACATAACAGGTATCTTCCAGCTGTCTGAACAGCCAGCTGCTTCCATGGACTTGAATGGAGGCACATTTGCAGTTGAAAAGGTTACCTTGCATTTCTATTTGATGCATTGAAAGGCACCACAACCACACAACAAAGCGTTCATCAAATGCTACAGTTGACTAGAAACTGCTCCTGGTTGTGTTTTGGGACAGCCAGGAGTGGCTAACCATGAATCTGACCCGCGAGGAATTACTTTTACGCATGACAATGTTTCATAGGTTATTTTTAGGGGGGTTAAATAGTAAAAGAATAAATAAAAAGTATAAAAAAAGAAGTTTAATATATCCATGTCCCACCATCCATGTCTTGGATTTTCAGTCAATCAACATTGCCAGTTTAAGTATCTTCAACATACATCACAGTTTTTGGAGTATTCAAAGCTTGGTATAGTGTGGAACCAAAGCAAGTGATCAGGCTTACCATCCTCGAAGGCAATGGGGACAGCCAAGAGGAATTGGTGAAGTCAGGTGCTGATGTTAGGGTAGAAGACCTGGCTCATCATTCCAATTCACCCCAAAAGTGTCCAGTAGGGTTGAGGTCAAGGCTCTCACGTTCTCCTACATCAAACTAATACCACCATGTAACTATGACTATGAATTTGTACACCTGGGCTGGACTGGAAAATGGACTTCACTAAACTGTGACCACAAAACTGGAAGAGAACAATCTTCTACAATGTATGAAGGTAATTTGTTGACAATCTATCGTTGAATATACCATTTGTCTTTATTTAATGGATGCTAAGACCTCTTTTTCCTCCTCTCCTCATATTAAAAAAAAGGTTTTACTAGTACCATTCCCATAAAACGAAATTCTTTCCCAAGCTCGACTTCACAACACAAATTTAGAACTGCAGCAGAATAAAAACACTTAATCATTTAACAGCCACCCTAAAGTTTTCTAAACAGCTGGCTCACAATAAACAGATTGGTAAATTAAGATTTAATAGATTGGTAAATGAAGGTAATAAAACCAGAGTGATGAAAATCTCAATAAAGAAACCACACAATTCACAGGCCACTCTTATTAAAAAAAAAAAAAACCTGAGGGGGATTCTGGGCTGTGTTACGGGGAGGTTAAAAGAACGTTCTGGATTTAAAGTGAATTGGGGAAAAGCAGTGACTGAGGCCTGACACCAGATAACAGGGCACGGCCATTCTCAGTTTTATTAAATGCGGTGAGCTTTGACAGGCTTCGTCACCTCTGAACTTTTCAAACACTTTATTAAATGACCTTTGCGTCTACTAGGGGTCTTGTTTTTTCTTTAGTTTAATTTACTTTGGTGTCACCAACGTAATATCCTAAACATAATTTGAGGCTGTGTTGTAATAGGAAAACTAACAAATGCAACTACGGTTTTTATTATCTGCCAAAAATTAATTTGTGATTTTTATTACCAATTTATTAGGAATCTTTGTTGTCACCAAAACAAAAGAGTCCTTGGAGATCCAATCCCTAAAATCCCTAAGTTTAACATAGTAATGTCATTTAAATTTGCGGCTTCCTAATATTTCATGGCGAACTCTCATGGAGGTCTTTGTTCAGGCACTTTCTGTTGTAGGGCTCCAATGCTCTGTCCAATTGTGCCATCACCCAGGTTTCTAATGGAGACGGATGGATGGTATAGGGTGCCAGCACTCTATTACTATCTGCTTGGGTCATTTCCTACTACAAGTTGCCTTTTAAACACACATTACACAGGCATAGTGCAATGTTGTCACCATCAGAAAATCTGCCATTGCTAGAGCGCTTGTGGACAGGATGTAGCTGAATCAGCAACATTGAGATGAGACAATGGATAAAAAAATAATACAAAGAAGAATTTTTATTTTGTAACCATTTGTGTAAATGTACCCAGCTGCCATCTCCCAGCATATCTAGAGCACTTGGTAACGAAGCAGAGCTTCTATATATAGAGTAGCATTTGTCTTTCCCAATGTGAGAGTATTTTTTAATAGCCAATCACTGTGATCTGCTGGGGTGTCATGACTTCATCCCCAAGGAAGGCCATAACGAGTCGCAAGTGAGTGGGGTCCAGAAGGCAATGTCCCTTTGCCATAAATAGTAAATATCCCCCTAGGCCTGCAGGGTCGCCATCTAATTGCACCTCAAGCACCCCCGACTGCCCCGACATTGCAATTTTACCTTCACCATGACACATTTTATTTGTTTCTCTTAAAACATTTTAAAAAGTGTTCTAGTTTCTTCTCTTCTTCTCTCTGGTGTGTAGAGAAAGGCTTGTATTATTGGTATTGATGACCAACACATCCCAGACTGAAGATTTTGCTCCAGGTAATGTGATTCTCTTACAGCATCATATACCACGCCAGAAGCAGGCTGCTAAAACAAGTTTATTAATTAAACATATGAATAAACCTTTGGACAGTTAGTATCCATGGCAATGTCTGAACCAATCCCAAAGGAGACGTCGGATGATTTCAGGGATGCCACTTAACGGTTCTGTGGTATTGCAAGAGTAATTACATGCTTCATTTTAGAACTAGCGACTGGAACAATGGATTCAACAAGCCAGTTTATTCCTTCGTGTCACCAAGATGGTTCCCCGCAGGGGGTTGTTTCATTAACGGCTCGTGACGTTTCCTGGCAAACATTTCATCGCGCAGATTTTCTCTTTATTGCTAATAAATGCTGCTGCTGGAGAAGCTTTGATCCCAAACTCCTTTACTACCAGTTGTGAAGAAAGCAGATTACTGGAGCGTGGGCTCCCAGACACCTCTGCAGTAAAAAGTTAAAATCAGTAGCCAATGGGGTCTCTTTTCCTTGGATTGGGTCTGATTCCACATACAGACCTTATTTAAAGATTGTTGTAAGCAATTCCCTCTGAACTAAATCACAATCCAACATTCCATACCTACGGCAATGATACGTTCGTTCATAGAGCTTGACAGACCACTGTACTGACTACAGATGGCATTGGGAGGAGATTATGGATAAGTCAACCAACTATTGGTGCTCATGCATGGTCCTGTGCATTGTCGCTGCCTGTCTCATGAATGATTCCACCAAAATGGATCCCCATTATTTTACATTTTTACCACTGACCACAAATGTAAAGGCAAATTCTTACTAGTAACTACTAATGTAAGGAGGCATTCTTACCATTGATCACCACGGTAGGATGACATTTTTTCCCATTGAACACCAGTGTAAGGAGACCTTTTTCTCATTGAACACCAATATAAAGGGGACATTCTTCCCAATGACCACCACTGTAAGGAATTCTTATTGTCCACCAAAGTAAGGGGACATTTTTTCCACTGACCACCAATATAAGAGGACATTTTTCCCAATGACCACCAATGTAAAAGTAATTCTTTTTACTGATCAACAAAATAAGGGGACATTCTTTCTACTGGCCACTAATGTGAAAAACATTTTTCCCAATGACTACCAATGTAATGGGATGTCATCCACTGATCACCAATGTAAAGAGCATTCCCCTCTATGGCCACCAATGTCAGGTGACATTCCTACCACTCAGCAAACAATGTAAAGGACAATTATTATTATTATTATTATTAATAAACAGGATTTATATAGCGCCAACATATTACGCAGTGCTGTACATTAAATAGGGGTTGCAAATGAGAGATGAATACAGACATTGAAACAAGAGGAGAGGACCCTGCCCTGAAGAGCTTACAATCTAGTAGGTGGGGGAATTTCACACACAATAGGATGGGTGATATGTAGTGGTGGGAAGTAGTGACGGTTTCAAAAAAGAAGAAGATGACGGGTAGGCAAGTTTGAAAAAATGAGTTTTGAGCGCTCTTTTTAATGAGCAGAAAGTAGGAGCAAGCCGAATAGGACGAGGAAGACCATTCCAGAGAGTTGGAGCAGCTCCAGAAAAGTCTTGGAGCCATGCGTGTGATGAGGTTATGAGTGAGGAAGTCATTAGTAGGTCATTGGAGAAGCGGAGAGAGCGGCTAGGGGAGAATTTTTTAACAAGGTCAGAAATGTAAGTGGGACATGAACTGTGGAGGGATTTGAAGGCAAAGGACAGGAGCTTGAATTTGAAATGGAAGCCAGTGTAGAGATCTACAAAGAGATTCAGCGGAAGAGGAGCGGAGGGAAGGATGGATGAGTCTGGCTGCAGCATTCATAATAGATTGTAGAGGAGAGAGTCGGGTTAGTGGAATACCAGAGAGGAGGAGGTTACAGTAGTCCAGATAGGAGATGATAAGAGCATGTACAAGGAGTTTGGTGGTCTCTGGGGACAGGTAGGGGTGGATTTTAGAGATGACAGGACCTGGAAATATTCTGAATATGGGGGGTAAATGAGAGGCCAGAATCAAAGGTGACACCAAGACAACGTGCCTGAGGGGAGGGCCGAATAACAGTGTTATAACAGTTAGATATATGTCAGGGGGGGATTTCCTCCACTTGCGCTCAGCTACACAAACAGTCTTTTGTAGCTGTTTGGTGTGATTGTTGTGCAAGTGTTGGGGGTAGCAGAGCGGGGTAGCGAAAGGTGGCAGGGGCAACTTTATCCAGAGCCAAAGAAAGAGTGGGGTTGGACCAGCTTTACCGGAGATGTGATTTTAGAGGAGTTGGGGGCTAGGAACATAAGAGAGAATAGGTTGTAGTTAAGGTTACGGATATCTTTCTGCCATTGGCCAGGTCTGGGATATAGCAAAGGGGGGCAAGAGTTCAATTGTTTGAAGGTGATAAGGTTGTGATCAAAGAGGGGAAATGGTGAGTTGTCAAGGTGGTTGAGGTTGCAGAGTTTGGAAAATACCAGGTCTAATGTGTATGTCAGGCGATGTGTGTGGGGCCGTACATGTTCTGTGTGAGTCAAAAAAGGAGGTAATAGAGAGAAGTTTGGCTGAAGATGAATGGTTGGGCTCATCCACTGCAACATTAAAGTCAACAAGGATGAGGGTGGACATTCTTTCCAATAATCAACAATGTAACAAGGCATTCTTACCACTGCCTACCAATATAGGAGGACCTTCTAGTCACTGACCACCAATAAGGAAATTCTTTTTACTGATCAACATAAAGAACTTTCTTTTCAATGACTACCGATGCAGTGGGATGTTCCACCATTGTAAGGGACATTCTTATGTCCACCAATCTAATGGGCATTCTGCTGTAGGGTGTAGGGTGACATTCTTACCACTGATTAACAATGAAGGAGGATGTTCTTTGCATTGACCATCAATAAAAAGATCATTTTTCCCACTGACCACCAATATAGAGGGAATTATTTTTGCTGAACACCAAAAAAATAAAAATTCCTCCTAATAACCATAAATAGAAGCAAAATTCTTCTTACTTCCCCCACACTATAGTCATGTGACCTGTAGTTATAGTACTTATTATATTTAATATTAGCAGTAATTTTAACAGTTCCCCCTGTTCAAACGATTGAGAAAGGCTGCTGCTAGACATTCATTTATTGCTGATTATTTTTCCTATACACAGGTTTATTGACTTTACTGTCTGCATACTGCTTTCATTTCAACATTGTCATGGTAAACAGATTATATATCCCAATATGTAAAATAAACAAATAGGAGCAGTCAGATGTTGGTGGTTGATGTGGTCCAACTATACAAACACACACAAACCTCAGCCGACAGAAAATAAACAAACACGGCTCATTGTACATAAAATCATAAATACCACAAAACTACTAATACCAGGAAGCAGTAACATCCATACTGTGCAATTTCAAGTCTGAGGCCGAGCTGTGTTTAGCTATTTTAACAAGCATGCATAAGGTTTGACTTGTACTGTTTCATATGGAGGCTCAAAAATCCAACATTTCCACCACAATAAATATATACATTTGTTACTGGCCATACATTTTTTGTTTTGTAAAGGCTTTGACTGAAAATAATAAAAATCAAGGGAAAGCCCCCCTTTACAGTTTGTTTCCCCTTGTACAGTAGACTTACAAAATCCCTAATCCCTGCTGCTTGGCCCGCCATTTTGAATGTTGCGTTGGCAGTCACACTTTGTAGTGTTCCCCTTTGAAACATAAATAAAATGTTGTGTAGATGGTGATATGAGGGTTAGGATAGGTGGGGGGGGGGTCATGGAGGGGTACAATTTCAGTAAAAGTGATGTGAATGTACATGGCTAGCTGGGTTTATGTAGGGTATCTTAAATTCAACTACATTGCAACCATGTGATTGGAAAATATCAGATTGGCTTCAGCCATCAGTCAACCACCAGAAAATGTTTGATAACTGTCAGGTTCACTGCTACATAAACAGGTCCTTTGTGTAGGCAATAAACAGAATATAAATATAACACATGGGTAGCACATGGGCAATTATTATGAAACATCCTATCCGTTACCCCTCTTTTTGTTTCCAACTACTGAGGGGTCAAAAACATGACATGATAAAAACTGTTGCACACATGCAACAGGAGTTGGGACAATGGCTGTATACAGAATGATGAATCCCCATTATTTGGAGCCTTTGGTGTGGATTGGAAGAACTTTTCTAGATATTGAATACGATGAGTGAAAGAGAATGAGCATTTATTGGTGAGGCCTGGTTTCCATCCATGATATGCAGCTGTGCATCCCATCTCTCTTGGCAGAAGGACACACGGAGCACGAGAACCTTGAGGAAACACCTGCAACATGCTTTGAATTCCTTCTGTATAATCCCCTCCTTGGCTCTGACAAAGGTAAGAAAGAAAAGGAAGGGTCCAGCCTCACTAAGCCCAGCATTCAGACATCAATCAGTTGGTGCTTCTTCTTTATTCCCAATTTTCTGCTCTACAGGCATCTCAGATTTCATTCCGGACTGGACAGATAATCAGCCATGGAGCCTGTACAGTACAAGGAGGGAGCTCAACCCCAGGACACCTTCATATCCTGGCAATATTCTCATAGAGCAACCGTGCAGGAAGAAGGATTAAAAGAATATCTAAACCCAAGAAGAAAACCCATATATTGCAGCTTACCAGTCCTTTGATGTGGTGGTTACATTAGCTTTCTTGGACCTACTTTCCTTTCACCTGGTGATACTGCCAGAAACACAAGGTTGACAACGCTCACTCACTCTACCAAATCTTTTGAGGGCAGCTTCGTACACATGGAAAAAACTTCAGAACACTTTCCACACTTCTTTTCTTCATAAGAGGGAGCTGTGGTTCAATACTCCTCATAGAGTTGGGAACAATGGTAAAAACGCAGCACAGGATGAGAAAACGGGTTAAAGTTATCAGCTCATAATGATGGCAGGATTAACAATTTTCATTTATTCAATGGATTTACCAAAAAGATTTTAATGAGATACATAACAGATCAAAAGAAAGCAAATAACAGAAGTTTATTATTATGGTTTACTTCACTGTGCCAAAACAGCAACGTGGATCTACTAATCAATAACAACCCCAGTAGGAAATTTGCTGTAGTTTTGATGCTCACAGGAGAAATAAAAATAAAATCTGTCCATTATTCATTTAGAACATGAAGTTAGCTATAGGAAAATAAAAGAAACCTAACCCTAATGCTAACTTGACTTCCAAATCCGACACTAATGCTAACCATAACCCTACTACTAACCTCAAAACAACTGCTAGACCCAGCTCTACTGCTAGCCAAAACCCAACTGCTAAACACAATTCTAATGGTAACTTCAGCCCAACTGCTAATTCCAACTCAAATACAAGGTCCTACTCTACTACTAACCCTATGGCTAACCCCAACCCAACTACTGTACTCAAATGTACTGCTAACCCCAACCCAACTGCTAGACCCAGCATTACACTAACCCCATCCTTCTACTTGACTCAACTTCACTGCTCACCCTTTTCGTAATCCAACAGTTAGAACCAACTCTAAAACTAACTCTAACGCTACTTTTAACCCCAACCAACTGCTAGAAAGCATTCTACTGCTAACCCAAACTCTACTAAATCTCCAACCAAACTGCTAGACCTAACTGTACTCCTAACCCTACTGCTAACCCAACCAATCTACTAGGCTCCACTGCCAACCAAAACTAACTGTAATGCTACTTCTAACCCCAACACAGCTAATAGAAACAACTCTGCTAACCCAAACACTACTGAAAACTCCATCCCAACTGATAGACCCAATTGTACTCATAACCCTAGAGCTAATCTCCACCCTACTGCTAGACTTACCTCTACTGCTAACCCAAACTCAACTGCTAGACCCAAGTCTACTGCTAAACTCAACCCAACTGGTAATTCTGACTCAAATACAAATACTGCTAACCCTACTGCTACTCTAAACTCAACTGCTGCAGTCCACCGTCTTGCTATCCTTACTGCTAACCCCAATCCATCTACTAGGCCCTACTCTATTGCTAACCCCACCCCAACTGTTGGACCCAACTCGAATACTTCTTCTACCTTCAACTACTAAACATAACTCAAATGCTAACCCAAAACCCACTAATAGACCCATCTTTAATGCTAACCCTACTTTCAACACTAACTAAGTTGCTAGTCCTAACTGCTAACCCAACCCTGACTAAAAAAATTCCAACCTAATTACTAGAAGCAACTGCATTGCAAATTTTATCGACCACTGCAGCCTTACTGCTAGACCCAACCCTTCTGATAACCCCGACCTAACTGCTAGCTCGAGCTCTCAGGCTAACCTTAACCCCATTGATAAGAAAGAAGAAAGCTAACCCTACTGATGACCCTAACTCTACATATATCTCTAATTCTGTACCTAGCACCTTATTATTCAACAAAGCCATGGAATCATTATCTTAGTGCTAATGTGGCTTTATTGGAAGAGAACAAAGCTGTGCGTTTTTGTTTTTGCTTCAGTTTATCAGTTCACTTGTCAAAAAGTGCATGCACACGTGCAATTATAGTTATTTATAGTTATACGACTAAGCACTGCACGATGCATGAACGATGGAGAGTGCTCTATGGAGAGTGGAGGGGGAGAACGACGGAGCAGCACCCCACTGCACGCTCTCCCCCTTCACTTCCATTACGATCGTTCGACGTCCACCGTCCGTGGATCTGCCAGGACAGTGGTTCAGACAATGGAGGACAGGCACTGTACACACGCCAGATTCTCATCCGATGTCGGCCCTGAGAATCATTGGACGTGTGTACGTAGCTAAAATTTTTGACTAATTAGCATAACAAGGACGAAATTGAAATTTTTGCTTCCAAATCATTTCGGTCAAGATTACTTCACTAGGCAGCCTTAAGAGTGCCTGGAGCAGCTTTTACACTAGATAGAATTGTCCATTGTGATTTATTTATGCATTCAAAATTGTCAAGATAGCTTTATATTAAAATGTATGTATAGGCCAAACTTTATAATATAGTGTCAGATAAAGCTGAGAAGAGACATCTGAAAGCTGAGAGGGGTGCTAAGTATTTCCAATCCTAATAAATGCAACATATACATTTTAACATTTGTATATAGGTTGTCAAAAACCCATGAGATGAATTTATCTTCAGCTCCTAGAGAATTAATACTGTTTACACGATTAACGTGGCGCAGGATAAAACTGGCAGATCATACTATACGTTTTCTTTCGACGGCCCCATATAGGGACATCAGATCCTTTACATGATGATCCCTCCCAATCCCTTTCCCTAACTTATCAGAAGCAGAAAAACAATTTGTCTTGCCCGCCAGCAAAAGTTCATCTCCATTTGTACCTAAAGATAAATCCAGCTCTGTTTAGATAATCTTTAGCAGTCGGATTATCTCTGCTAATCATTTCAAAGTTTTCAAAACACAGAGAAAATATTTACTGTGAAGAAGAGGACAAGCGATTATGGTGTAAACCCAGGCTTCTCGGAGAAGCGGAATTCATACAAACTCCATTCCATAATAAGGGACTGTTTAATGGCTCTAGACAGGCTGTTTGGGGATAATGGATGAGGACCTTCAGACTTGACTCTTTTACTTGCACTTAAGTGTCTGTGTTCTGAAGATCTCTCCTGTCTCTGCACATCATACATTCACTCAGAACTTTCACAAATCTCTGCAGCAGACTCCCCCAGATGCTTCCATCTGCCACACAAAACGGTTTTTTGGTTATAAATGAGCTCTCTCCTTCAAAATGATGAAGGATATGTAGTCTGGTGTATATACAATAGCTGGGACGGTCTGCATTGCTGTGGAAATGTGGGAAAGGGAAAAGAGTCTTAGTAAATTGTTACTTGTGGCAGCTGTTATACTGCAAATTTTCTGTATAAAAATTCAATAAAAAAATAAGAAGAAGAAAAAATATACTAAAACAGTTTGGTAAAATGTCCTGGCTGACTATTACACATACATAAACTGGCTGGGGTCAGGCGCTGATGAAGAGAAGACCAGGTTCAAAATTCCAATTTACGCAAAGGGTATTCAATAGGGTTGAGTTCAGGGCTCTGTGCAGGACATTTGAGTTCCTCCACACCAAAATGGTGACCCCATGACTTTATGGAGGGGGCTTTGTACCCCGGGGCACAGTCATGGGGGAACAGAAAAGGGTCTTCACCAAACCGTGACCACAAGGCTGGAAGAACACAATTGTCTACAATGTCTTTGAAAGATGGAAGATTACCAGGACCCTTCACTGGGGACACCTGAGGTGGCTTTGTACTCCGTGGCACAGCCATGGGGGAAATGGAAAGGGTCTTCACCAAAATGTGATCAATAGGCTGTAAAAAGCAAATGGTCTACAATGTCTTTGTATGGTGGAGTAATAAATGTTTCTCCAATTAGAAACAGGTGGCATGTCTGGGTGCCCCAGAAGCCAATACACAACCAATACGCAAGTAAGGATGGTGAGTCACATGTTTCTCATATTTGAGAGTTACATTTACAGGACGTGCTTGTCTTAGTTGCATAATGGAAAAAACATCTATCAGTCAACCAGCATGGGATGCTGACTGTGATGGATGAAAGCACAAGGTGTTGTGTTGTCCTTCAGATCTGGAAGACATTCACCCTAATAAAAAGAAATCAGAAAGAGAGAGGAGAAACTTGGCTATGCCTGGCCCACTCCTTTTATACACTGTATTTTAGACTCAGAAAAACATAAAGATTTACCTAGGGCCATCCACATGCAAATTTTCCAGACTGACACCCATAGATCAAGGCATTTTGATATGACTTCTCAAAAGCCAGCGTAATGCTTATATCAGGACTGATGGCACCTGGGAGCATTGTGATAAAGGTGGTGTAAACTAAGGAACCAGGAAAAGCGAAAGAAAAACAAATTGAACATCAGCTTATCAAAACCCCCCAAAATAAAGTAAAATCACTCTATACTGTTCCCATGCCATTGTCATTGTCATTTATCCTCCAAAAATCTCTTGGTCTGCTTTTCATATTTCAAATTAGGATCAAAGGTCTTTTTGTCACTGATTTTTTAAACAATGTGCATTCTTACCCATTTCAAAGAACTGCGTCTCGATGCAGAGGGGTATGAGCAGCGCGTGTTGAGCGCTTGTGTCTCACAAAGGAGTTAAGCAAACAGTGTCAGCTATGCAAGGCTGCTGTGTTCAGGATTGAAAAAAAAAAAAAAAAAAAATATATATATATATATATATATATATATATATACATCTATCCATTTTTATGTGAAAAAATGGTTCCAATAAACATGGAAATCCTGCTAAGAGAGTAGATAATCAGATGTTATGAGTTAGGATTATGCTTTCTTCCAGTTTAAAGCCAATCAGTCCCAGAGGAGCCGATTCGGCACTGTGTAGAAGGGAGCCTAATCGTGTCTGACACACACAACGGGCTCGTTCTCCCACACCATGGGTCGGATTGAATTAACCTACCCCACTAGCAGCCTGAAAGTAATAAAGTCCTTCAGTACATAAGCCCCATGTAAGCACAGGGACTGAGGCTTATGATATGAGCAGTGGAGGTTAGCATAACAATGTGCTGCTCTGTGCCTTATGGGTAACACAGCATCCTTGTTACAGCTCAGACTGGTGTTCTTACTCAGTTGTGTTGTGCTTTTCATTCCATACACTTTAATGTGGTTAAAGTGGACTTATCATTAGATAGAATATCTAAGTGCAAACACACCAATTTATGTGTCTATGTGACATTTCCAGGTAATACTTACCTCTTACAGGGATCTCAGTACTCTCTTTGACAATGCCTTAATTTTACTTTGCCATCTTTGTTCAGTCATCATCCAAGGTCACCATCTTGTTCTTGCACAAACATAACCACTTGGAGATCCTGGTCTGGTCCTAGTCATGTTTATTCATCGGCCCCTGCTGCAGAATCTTACCTGGTGACAAAGTGCAAAGTTACAAAGTTGAATTTTGATCAATGGGGGGGACTACTTCATGCTACAGATGCTTCTAAATGAGGAAACAAAACAAGAGATAATATACTGTATGGTCAAATTGTTTGGACACCTGACCAACACACCTACATGAGCAATCCCATCTCATCCCATTGCAAAATCATGGCCAATAATGCAGCCACATCCTCCATTCCAATAACATTTTTATTTGTGAGGTCAGGTACTGATGTTGGATGAAAAGACCTGGCTCACCATTCCAGTTCACCCCAAAGGTGTTCCATAGGGTGAGGTCAGGGCTCTGTGCAGGACACTCGAGTTCCTCCAAACTGTATTTGGAGAGAATTGGTTACAATAATCTATGCTATCCATCTCAATTGATAATCACATTTTTATAAAGTCGGCCATACAAGTAGCATATTCAACCACTTTTGATCCCCCTGGGAATCACAACTTCAATCAGAAGTAATTACCAAAAATGCAGAAATCTATCACCCATGAGTTAAATCAACCATCAGGGTTTGTACAATTGTAAAAGCATTAAATACATTGAAAGGTATAATACATTCTGGACTTATTCTAAATAGAAAGTTTAGGATAAAAAAAAGGTAGGGACTTACTCATAAGTAGGGACCTGATTTGGGCTGTTTCAATTCCATTTCCTTGTGGTCAATCAAAACACCAATTTGCTGTTTTGTCAAAAATAAAAATGGAATTTTTGGAGAAATGATAAAATTGTCTGATAAAATTGCCTCCTTTACGATCCACCCGATCTGTGTTTTATTTATTGCTCTGCCATGGTAGAAGCTTATCCATATATGTAATTGTCATTTTGCAAACCATGTATAGGAATTATGAGTTTACAGACACAATCCAGGCAGACATACAAATATGGATCTAGGGTCAAGGGCAATGAAGCCGTGCATTAACCAGTGTAAGAAAACATATTTGCGCATTAGAACAGGCGACAAGAATGTGTATTTAAACTAAGCCAACAAGAACATTATGGATTGCAGAGATAGGGAATGATTAAGTGGAGGAACCATTGACTAGAAACAAGAAAATGGGGAATTATTTTCCCATCTACAGTCAGCTAGGAACATTTCAAAAATAGAAGTCTCCATTCTGTCCAATTTTGCTCTGGTATGGATAGGTGGAGTGATTTCTGTAAAATTGATTTTGCAATGAAATTACTAAACCACATTTTTCACAATAAGTAGAAATTCCTATTTTCTTTTTAAATTTATTTATTTTGCTTGTCCCATCAACTCAACAAAAAAATTAAATTCACCAAAATCTTCATTTTTTTAATTATAAAATAGGGACATGTTAGCTGGTTTAAAGGGCATTTCTCTGACTTTTGAGACATTTCCTCTAACGTCGTTTTGTGTTTGTGACTAAAAATAAGAGCACATTGCCCCAGTGGGCTAAAACAGCAACACACAAGAAGATGTAATGGTTTTCTACTCCATCCAATGCCTAGAATGCATGTAGTAGTGATATAGGCATGATCAGTTAAAGCTCTCCAAGTTTGCAGAAGATAGACTATCATAGGAGAACCTGGATGATCCAGCAAACCTTGATTGGATCCGGTCGAAGATTGAAAATAATTGCCAATTTATAGCAAAAGAAATCCATTCCAGGTTTGAATTGTTGACCACTCAGGTTCTCCCATGATATTCCCTCTACTCCATTAAAGCTCAGTTGAGCTTTAATAAATCAGATCAGTGTTTTTCCAAAAGAAAAGAAAATGCCTACCAAAAGAACATTTATTTTAAACACCCAAACGTTTATAAAACCATTGCACCCATTATTCTTCAAAAGCTCTAAGAGTTTATCACCCAAATCTAAGATTCAGAGGCAAACAAGAAAGATAAGTATTAAACCCTAAAGCTGTGCTCCAGGCAGATCCTGCTTACCCACCCTCTTGCCACTACTCCCTGGCCTAAAAAGATGAAAATCATATCTAAAAGCCCAGCATGATCACTGAATCCATGATCATGGTACACACCAGTACTCCAGTCAACTCCACTTCTACATGCCATTAGGAGAATCAAAAATGTATTGGCCCCATAATAGGTAAATTTATTGGCCCCATAATTTCCTAGGCCCACTTACCCATGTTTCATCATTGTAAAAATAGAGTTCTGTTTGCCCCCCCCCCCCCTCCTGGGGGAGGGTTCCCCTGCACATATTCACATCATTGCCTGGTTGACCTAGACCTGCCTATTGGTTGTACAGTGGTGGGGTAACTCTCAGTCTCCAAAAGACAGGTTAACGTGCCTAGGTCAATACAAGGGAACAGTTGGCATGGGCTCAGACTACAGGTTAGGATCACCGTTCTTAACTCCCGAAATAAATTGCGGTGATGCTGGGGAAGGACACAGAAAGTGGGATACAGAAAGACAGCTTTGCAAGGTTTTTGTTTTTTCAATGCTTGTGAATGGGTGATAGGACGATGGGGTGGGGGGGAGACTCCAACTTTGCCTGGAGATGGTCTTCAAGAAGCTCCTCACCAAACAAGGCTGTTTCAGGCTATTCTGTTGTAGTCACTGGTCTATCTTTAAAGCCTTGCTGTAAAATTCACATTCTAGTGACTACCTAAAGCATAGAATGAGATTGGATGCATTCCATGGAAATGATTCATCATCATACATCTGTAGCAACTTAACAGCATTTTCTCCACTAAAGAAAACCTTTAAAATCCAACGTCCCAGTCATTGCACTATTGTGTAAATGTATGGGTTAATGGATTAGACAAAAAGCATTTGGACTTTTTTAAGAAGGGGCATGTTTGGGTAAGCAGAGAGGGAGAGAGGTACACTATTCTAAAACAAACACAAAAAATACCAAGAAAATGAAAATATAAACAGGGAGCCAGTAAGATAAACAGTGGAAACATTTCCTAGGTAAACAGATACTGGAGGGTTTTAAATATAATATTTCCTACCAACCATTCCCTCTCCGTAAGTAAGGCCATCTGTTGTATGTGCTGTAGGCCTTGTCAGGATCACCAGACTTCACATGTAAAGCCCCAGGTCACTGGCTCCTACTAATCCACTTCATGATTTTGCTGTACCAATGTTTTAGCCTAGGAAGCTGAAGCCTCTCCAAAATGCTAATCCACATTTCTGCATTTTAGCTAGTTGGTTTTGTTCCTAAATGTTATGCCATGTCAACTTTTACTGTTTTCAACAACATTTTAGCTTTTCTTTTGTCCTCCTGCTGGTGTATTAAAGGTATAAATCATTGTAATAGGGATCCGGCACATATCACCTGTGGTTTATGGATGGTGGCCGTACTGCAGAGGTAAAGTGTTCTCTAGATAAGGATACCATTGTAAAAGAGCAGGAATTTTTATACAAATGCTTTCCACAAGAGCTTCTCACAGACTGGCCTCACAAGCTTTTTGGCTATATTGTAGTCCTTTGTGTACCTGACCCTATTTGATAATCTGTGCCAAAGACATGACCTCTATAGCCCTTATGAAGCTGAGACCACCCCAATATCTTTAAGTGTCATAGACAGGGCATCACTAAGATTTGTGAGCCTTTCCTTGGTGTAGATCCAGTTTTCAAAGAAAAATATTCCCCAGGGTTTTATTGGTTTCATGTGAATACCAACAGCATGCTACCTATTTCTGCTCTGCAATAATGGGAACTTCAGCCTTCCACCATGAAATCCTCCAATTAGTTCACCTGTTTGTTGAGTGGCCTGGACTATCTCTGCACTCTATTAGGTCCTGGTCAACCTACTTCCTATACAGAAGAAATCATAAGACCTTTTTAATGAACTATTCCAATCGTTGACTCAAAACCTGCATATCAGTCCCATTTCATAATGGAACTTCCATAGAACCACATTGTGTAAGTGGCTTACTCCACGTGGAGTAGCAATGACTGTTCTAGATCACCTAAAACCCACAGAAGGGACAATCTTGATGATCACTGAGGTAGCACAACATGGCGAAACCTGGAAGACTGAGGACTCTACCTTGAGTTCAGGACCGCCCATGAGGAAACATCACCAGGACACCTATCTAGGTGCCCTGGTGATGCTTCCTGGTGATGCAAAGTTGCCAGTGCCACAATCTGCACCAGCGTATTGGTACAGAGCGTGGTGTTGGCAACTTTGGCACAGCTCTCTGTATCAATAAGGTCCACTCAATGCCAGAGAGGAGGCAAGAGGGCCAAGTGACAGCACATGAACATGAATACTTTGCAGCAGAAGAAAAGGTAGGGGCAGGACTGTTAGCTTTTTAGATGTCCTGCAGGCAAATGTGTTTACATCCTCAGAGGAAGAGTGAGCAGCATAAACAGATGGCTGACCTTACTAGTCTTCTGCTGCTTTTTTACTAACCAGTCAGAATGGGTAAAGAAAGGACACCGCTGTATTCCCTAACTGTAACTGATATTGGTGTTATCCTTATGGCAGAGCAGTTTAAATCTCATAACTGAATAAACAAAAAAGTCCCTTGGCAGACTAAACATCTCCTACCTATGCATTTTCTCTTAATACTTTTTGCTTTAGATGAAATGACAATCAAGATGTTTCTAATGATATGAAGAAAGGCATCCTAGTGTTCTACCTTCTGCTATTTAAATTGCGTGTATTTGAAAACCTTCCGTATGAAAATGGCTGTGTACTTTAACAAACTTAAAATAACACATAATGAGCCTTCCAGGATGGCGTGTTCAAAATGCTTTTACCTCTCTTGTAATCACAGCAATGAATATTTCTATGTAAACCTAAACGACTGAGAAAGAGAATCAAATAACTTCTACATCAGAGAGCTACGAAATCCCTTCGAGCTGTTGGATGGTTTAGCAGAGAAGACGCTAAGAAACACATACAATTATCCTCATCAATAATAAGAGAAGGAGGAGTATTTTACAAAACTGCAGAATGATACAAACATTCCTGATCCATCTGATGGGTCTATGGGAAATCATAACATCGTGGTAAATAGATGTTAACCAAACTGGATCACATTTTGTTTGCCGTCTGTACTTTTATAAACATTTGCCATTTTGTTCTTTTCAAATAAAGTTTTTTTCTTTTAAACTTGTTTTTATCTTTTTTCATTTTTTAGTGAATAGGTTTATTTTTGCCGTTTTTATATATACTCAAAAAAATAAAATCCAATATAAGCTTTATGTTGGACCTTCTGCTGAAATGGAAGATTGGTCTTGACTGTGTTAGCGTCTTCCCATTTCATAAATCACCTATGATTAAAATGGGTAAATTACACCTAAGAAGAAAAAAGATAGAATCTTCCACCAATGGCATCTAGAAAAGAATTACATCATTCTACAGCTTCTTCTTCCCAGGAATCCTGGTGATATCATATGGGTATGAGGGTAATATTAATGGGTGATATAGAAAAGGTGAGGTGGCCCACACAGTCAAAGTGGACCTCCCATATTAGAAGAAGGTCCATTTTGGCATAATAAAATAATTCCATATCTTGTTTTATTAATGTTCACTAGTCAGCTATAACTCCTTAAACCTTTTACCTTCATTACTCCAGTTTTTCAAAAAACAAACAGCAAATATTGAACTGAATTTATGACTACTTGGTATTAAAAGCCCAGAGCAGTGTTGCTCAACCTTTTTATATCATGAAGGAACCCTTAAACGTTCTTCATAACCCCTTCTATAGTTATTATATCCACAGCATACAGTATAATAGTGTGGTGGTCAGTGGGAAGAATTCCTCTTACATTGCTGACCCTTGGAAAGAATGTCACCCTTACAGATAGCCAAAAAGATCATTGGTGTCACTTACACTGACCTGAGAGGTGCAAATTGTTCATTGATCAAGGAACCCCTGACACCCTTTGAAGGAATCTTGGTTGAGAAACTGGCTAAAATGCTTCTTTCTTTGGTTAGTATGGAGGGTTCTCCATTCTGTGCCATGTAGCTGTCTGGTGACATGGACGATTCCTGTTAGGTCCATAAACAGGGTCCTATAGACTTTAGTGGTGCAATGGTGAGGGGCTCTCAGAAAACCAATCAGGAAAGGACCTAAACTAAAGATTTCATTGCTGGTAGAGTCACCCAGAGAAGTCACATGTAAGCAGATTCAAGTAAGCTAAACGGGACTTTTTTATTTTTAATAGGTGGAATGGAATTGGTGGAAGTTCCAGTTTTGCTTGGAGATGGTATTTAAAACGTCTTCTACTAAAATACTTGGTGATCCTTCCATCATGGTCATCACTGTCACATGTGGCACTGAAGAGGACAAGAGGCTGTGTTGTCATATATTGGGTAGACATGGTCCACTGTTGTCACCATTTTGAAGTTGGTCCAGAGAAATAGTGGTCAGCTGATGCTGGTCAGTGGGAAGAATGTCACCCTTACAGATAGCCAAAAAGATCATTTGTGTCACTTATACTGACCCGAGAGGTGCAAACTGCTAATTGCTCAAAGAACCCCCAGCAATCTATGAAGAAATTCTAGTGGAGAAACACAAACCTATATGAAAGGAGTTATGTGTGTCCATCCACTGAGCGCCATATTTTACTTATGCTGTTCATCATGGTAATTTTTCCTCAGTTTGTGTTGGGATTACCAGCTGGCAGAACATTTTGTTTTCATGTTTTAGTGCACACAGCCTGGAAATAAGCTTTGTTTTAGTCTTTGTTTAGGGATATTGCATCAGGGGATGCATAAAAGTTAAAACCAGTCTTTATCACCTTTATGATAATCGCCTACCCAGAGGTCACCTTACATTAGGCGAAAGCCAGCGTGATCATGAAAATTATTCATTACTTACTATTAATATTCATAATGTGATATTCTTTAGACCAGCATCACAGCTGTGTTTGCCAAACACTTTATACTTTTACTCGAAGTCATCACCTTCATTAAAACCGGTTTAATTATTGATTTGTAATTTAAAATACATTTACACTTTGTACAAACAGAGTGGCTGTGGGAAGCCAAGTCCTAAAACTTTGACAGGCAGGACGATAGCCCAGGGTGGAGGTATTTACTAAGACATTGGGAGGAAAGGAGATTCTCTGTCCTTCAGAACTAAATATAGCCTGATGATAAGAGTTAACAGATTTAGGTGAGGTAAAAGTAACTTAGAGTACTTTTTTAGTTGTAATAGGTGGAAGAGAATTAGAATGACCTCCAGTTTTGCTTGGAGCTGGAATTTAAAAATTCTTCTAATAAAAAAAGTTATCTGTCTGATCTTTTTATTATGCCCATCACTCTGTCTTTTGTGACTCATGCCAGGGATTTGTGTATCTTGTAGGTAGGTAGGACAAGAACTGTGAAGGGATTTGTGTATCATGTAGGTAAGTGGGAAGGTTGTCTATCGGTTAAGGAGGTGGGAAGGATGGATAAGTCTGGTTGCAGCATTCATAACACTAGGGAACAAGTTTTAACATTTTTTTTGTACCTTCAATTTTTAAGCCTATTTACACTAAAATAGGTATGCTTATTCCGAAAGTACAGTTAGTTTTCTTCTATCACGTCAGGTTTTTTTCTCTACCGCTTATAATAATGTGATTATTGTACCATGGATATGTATCGGCTATTTATTTACACACAAGAGGTTAGAGGTTGTGCGCTGCTCTATGTAGTGAATAATCAAAATTTATTTTTCTACCTACACACATATTTCCTTTCCTTCAGATCATGTCTGACTCTGCTGTTTCTGTTATTAAACATCCCTGATTCATTTTGTTATATCTGTGGCAGTTTCACCATTCCCAGTCATAGGGTGAATATCAGCATATTTGTAGAGCAAGCCTATTTGTCATATTTCAAAGTTAAACTTGGTGATCAGGATAAGTCCTGGACCCCTCATAAATTGTGCACACAGTGTGTGGAGGGTTTATGGATGTGGACAAAGGGAACACGTGATAAGATGCCATTTGGTATACCTATGGTTTGGTGAGAGCCAGGAGATCATTTCAGTGACTGTTACTTTTGTATAGTGAAAACTTCTGGACATAACAAGAAAAATAAATGTAACATAGAGTCTCCTAATCTACCATCGGCTATACGCCCAGTGGTCATTCAGATGAAATCCCAGTGCCGGTTTTCCTTACACTTCCCTCTCTTATAGAACATGATTATGGTGATGAACTAGGTGACAACAATGATGAAGAGTTTGAAATTGAAGAGAACTCTGTAAGGGATTTGATCAGCATGAGTTGAGTGATTTGGACCTATGGAAGAAGGCTTCAGAACTCCTAGCATCAAGACTGCGTGAGAAAAACTTACTTGAAAAAGGAACAAAGGTATCGTACTTTCCAACCAGAGAAATTCAATTTCTGCAGTACTTTAGATCTGACAGTGGCTTTGGGTATTGCCATACCTGGTTTAATGGAGGAATTGGGAATTCCAATCAATAACTCAACTGAATGGAGATTATTCATGGATAGCTCAAAGCGGAGCCTAAAATGTGTCCTCCTTCACAATGGCAATATATTTGGGTCAGTCCCAATTGGCCATTCAGTTTCTCTTTGTGAAGAATATGCAGACATAAAGAGAGTCATTGAGTTGTTGTAATATCACCAACACAATTGGGTCATCTGTATTAACCTTAAAATGGTATGCTTCCTTCTTGGTCAGCAATACGGATACACCAAGTATCCCTGTTATCTGTACATGTGGGACAGCAGAGCTTGTCAGAGGCATTGGGTGGAAAGGAATTGGCCTCCAAGATCTGCCCTAAAACCAGGAGATCCAAACATTCTACATGAGCCACTTGTTGTATAGAAAGAATATTATATTCTCGCCTCTGCACATGAAACTGGCTCTGATGAAGCCGTTGGTTAAAGCTTTGCCAACTGAAGGAGAATGTTCCATTTTGGCATTTCCTAGCCGGTCATTTGAAAAAACAAAATGGCCGGTCGGTGTGTTTGATGGTCCACAGATTCCGCAGCTCATCAAAGATGAACATTTCATCAGGACAATGTAAGAAGTGGAAAAGAATGTTTGGTTATCATTCAGCGCCATTGTCAAGGACTTTCTTGGAAACACACAAGCAAATAATTACACAGAAATTGTCCAGAAACTCTTGGAGAGATACAAAATGCTTGGTTGCAATATGAGCATCAAGGTGCATTTTCTGCATAACCGTCTTTCTAACTTTCCGGAAAACCTTGGTGCAGTCAGTGATGAGCAAGGTGAATGATTCCACCAAGATTTGAAGGTCATGGAAGGATGGTATCAGGGTAGATGGGATGTACATATGATGGCTGACTATTGTTGGAGCATCCGGCGGGATTGTCCTGAACACTCCAGGAAAAGCTATAAGCGTAAATATTTACCTTAACCGCTTACCTGATTAATTTTCAAATGTTTTACTGTAAAAAAAATGTCATAGAGCACCAATGAATCTTTTGTATGAACAAAATAAATCTAAATAAACCGTACATTCAAGTTATTTCATTATTTTTTCATTGTATGTAAAATTTGTATCTTTTTTGACAAAAATGGAGGGTACCCTGTATTGTAAAAACTGGATGTGATAGCAAAAAAAAACTGGGGTCATTTCTGGATTCACCACCCAATATGAGTAAAAAACAAATGTAAGAACTAACTCAACAAAAAATGCGTTCCCCAGTGTAATAGATTGTAGAGGAGAGAGTCGGGTTAGTGGAATACCATATAGGATCCATTGAAGAGCGGCTGTACTGACACACATTGCATAGACACGGTCCTCTGTTGTCACCATCAGGTGGTGAGGACTTTGTTTAAAAAGACTTCCTTAAAATCTGAGCTCCACATTTCAATCGCCAACAGCATGCATTCAACATGCCATCAAAGTGATAAGTTTTTAGTAGAGATGAGAAAATTAAGTGAAATACCATTAATGAAATAGGTGGGGTGAGTGAAATAACATGCAGACAGGTAATTATTTTCATTTTTAAAACAAAATCTTCAAAAATTCAGGATTTGAGGAGAACAGTAGAGATGGTTTTAGATAGAATAAGACCCTGAGATATATTTAGTGGTGGCGGCCCCCAAATGCAGAAAATGCCAGGATCCTGCACTTCTGCCAGTATGGAAGCTCTAGAGAAGGTATGGGTCCTGGGTTTACCCTACTCTTCAGCCTTTTATGCTTTACATAAGCCCCTGTCCTCACATTTTTGGTGCAGCATGACCCTATCTATCAAATGGAAAAGTTGTAAAAGATGGTGTCCGCTGTCTGAATTACAATGGTTTTAACAGGCTGGGTCCGGGTATATTGCATTTTTTTTCTGTATACGGGACTGAAGGTGGTCTGCTGGTGGGCCTCTCTAACATGGTTGAGCAACAGTGCAATTTTCCTATTTTTTTATAGGGTGGCCTTGAATGTGGTGAAAAAATATCATCAATAGGAACATCATCCAATGGTTACATAAAAGTAAAAAAACACAATGCAAGCTTTTCAATTACTGCAATGTCCTGGCTTATTTACAGATAAAAGAAGCTTTTTATGTTTTTGTGCTTTCAGCGCTCAGAAATGTTTGCCATTACCAGCACGTTCCTAGAATACAGTGCTAATATTTCCTCTCACATCTCTTACACAGTATTTGAACTTAGATTTCTAATATGTCCTTTACATCCATTATCTATATTTCCATTCATCTGGACAAGCAGCATTTGAAGTTGAATGCCAAGAAAATAGAAAAGACAAATTAGTGCAGCTCTGTATTCATTAATAAATCATTAAATGTATTTTTGTCTCATGCAAATGTTGCACATACACTGGATCTGACTTGGCATCAATGATTCCAGCTACAGCGGCTTTGATTAGGGGAGAGAAGGGCAACGTTGGGTGACAGATGGGTGGACTGACAAAGAACATGATGATAGAAGAAAATGGCATGGCAATCTTCCTTGGCACCACAAGTTTGCCACTACATTGGAATACATCTATACCTGGAGATGTTTCCTGATGAAGAAGGATTTCTTTGTGCTCAAAATGGTTGTTGCTCTTGGACAATAAATTGTGAACTCTTTCACAAAATGGTTTGGCTCTACTTTTCAAATCTGTTGGTTAGAGTCTAGCCTGTGATCCCAAGTTGTAGAGCCTATGAAGTGAGCTTTTTCACCAGAGCCATTGGGTTGTGAAGACTGTATATGCTACCTTTGTGGATCAAATATAATATTCCGGCACCTTTAGCATTTCTGTGTTTCCTGATTAAAACCACCACTGTATTTTTAGCTGTGACAGAGTGGGTAGTGTCAGCCTCTTGGCTGTAAAACTCTTAGGACTGCATAGACAAAATCCAAACCCTTTGGCAGATACACCAGCTCCTATATATATATTTCATTTGCATATTTAGCTATTGGCTTGGAGCTCAGCTTTTATGTTAGCTTCAGGCTCGGCATTGGCTCTTTGAATGGTTCAGAATTCAGGCAGTTAATATAATATGGGAAGGAACTCTTATCTAAGCAGTGTCTGTGCAGCCCCTTGATGTTAATTTTCCAGCACTTCTACATGCTAATTAGCACAAAAGAGCTAAGTGCTATTAAGTGGGCCCTGGAGCTGTTAATCCACTGCTTTCTGGATGACAAAAAAAAGAGGAAAAGAAACAGGTGTAAAGGAAGAGGGGCACACTGGACACACTGGTGCATACACATATATTGTAACATGCAACCTTTGGGCTTGTTCTCTCTGCAGTGCCATGCAGTTTACAACAAAGAAAGTCTGCATGATCTTTAAAAAAAATATATCATCATAATCTTCCACCAAATGCATTCTCCAACAAAATTCTACTTGTTACCTTAATTTGTAACTCCAAGTCACTATTATCTTACTTTAACAGGTTTTTTTTTTCTATTTTAAATGTAATATTTAGTCTATTTTAAATCTACAACTTTCATTAAAATAATCCCCATGATCCTGCCATGATGTTCCTTGGTCAAACACTTCCAGGAGGTAGGTATTGCATTTGGACTCACTCGTGTTGTCCAGGACAGGAGTGTCTTATAAGGGAGGGAGTAGGGATCCTTTAAGGGAGGGGGTGTCCCTATGGTTAGTATAATCCAGAAGTTTACAAAAACCGTGGACTGGTAATATTAGTGTTAAATTTGCAAATCTTCTAAATCAATAATTGGACTCCTCCTCCTGTTGCTGGGAAGGTTCCCTAGCGTAAAGTAGAGAAGGTGATCAAACTCAGATGGGGGATGTTTATCTCCTTCAATCACCTGAATTTGCACCCCTTGAGGTGATTCCTGAATTACCCCATCCCTCTATCCTGCTAGTTTGTGGCAAGTTTAATATATCCCTTGACTATATATATGAGCCTGTTAGGTCATATTAAAACAGAAACATCAGTATGACAGTCAGAGAAGTAAAACTTTTGGAAATAGAAGCCATTAATATTAGCCGTCATGTTTTAATATTGACAGCTGAACTAAAGTCTCAAATGCTCAAATGGGTCCAAAGTTGGTCACCCCCTCCCTTTCCTTCAATCATAAGTTAGCCCAGGCTCATGTTTAAAAAAAGAAATCCTTTGATTTTTTCTAATATGACCTTTCCAGATGGAGTATGGGCAGGTATGTACCCAATCCAACCCATGCGATGGCATGGTAGCATGAAGCTTGTGCCCCAAAAAGAAGACTGCTGAGCATGTTCTGCATGCCAGTCTTCATGGCAAAGTGGCAACAAAATCCAATGGAGATTGACATTGCAGAACATGCTCAGCAGTCTTCTTTTTGGGGCGCAAGCTACATGATTTTTGTTCCAGCTGGCCAGAGTTGAGTTTTTGACAAAAATTTCATATATGTTAAAAAGTAAAAGCAATGCTCATGAAAAATGAAAGGAAGGGAAAATATGGTGCTGATAACGTATTTCTTGAAATAGGTTGAGTGCTTTCATATTCTTGCATTGCATACATATCTGAACTATTCTCCTTAGCCTATTAATAGCGCAATCACCTCAGAAAGGCGTATGTGTTATATCTGAGCTTTGTCTCAGCACACAATGCATGGCCTCCATGTTATCTTTATGTTATCAGGCATGTTGATCCAAACCTAGGTCTCTCCCTTTCTTTGGAGACTTCTCATGTCCTCAGGCTGACCCTACACTGGGAGGACAGATAATCATTCTCCACTTTAAAAATGATGAATCCCTTTCCAAACCTTGCAGCCTCCCTCTTAGCCCAGTGATGGGCTGGCATGCCATGCATTTTTCTCCCACTTCTCCTCCTGATGTCATCAAAGACAATTTATTTGCGTGCTTGTAAAGGTGATAGCAAGAGATAATCAGGCTCTCGCTTTTTCCCTGTTTGCACTTATCTCTGCTCATGTTGTACCAGACTCTCATCTCAGCGCTCACTGACAAATTCTGATGGGTGCTGAGAGGCCCTGGTTATCTTTAGGCAATTAATGTCATAGAATTCTTCCAATGTTCCATAGAGTGTCAGGGAAGGGGGGGGGGCACTCTCTCCAAAGTCCTTCTTACCAGCCAACAGAACCATAAAATAATCAGTTCTTGCAAACAGCTGGTGAAAAAATGAACATTGCAGTTCATGCTTGTAGTTGGTGAAAGATTTAAAAATGAGAAGCTACCCGGGGTCTGGGGGATAAATAAACTTAAAGGGAATGTGTGATGTAAAGCAGGAACGAGCTCCATGACACATATATTGTTCATCCTCCAGGAGAAAGTACCTTGTTGACAAGTGGACTGATATTCTGTTCATCTCCTTTTTGCTCATTAACCTTAGAACATTATTTCAGCAGTGAATCATGAAAGATCCCTTTAAAAGATGAAAACAGCACATATTAATTGACGAAACACAAACGTGCCTAGTAACGTTATTATCTACGCTCTTGTTTATTTTAATTGAGTTAAATATGGGCAATGTTTGCTATTTATTGTTAAAGGTGAAGTTTAATCTGATTACATTTTGCATTTCATGGTTTTTCCATACCCTATCAACATGCTAACGAGCAAAACATTTCTATTTTCAAAACATTGCTTGTTTTTTTCTGTTTTGTTTGGAAAGCAAAATTTAAAATGTCTTGGTGGGTGCATGTCAGCCTGGAGGAGTGGGCGCCCCTTGGCAGATTGCATTTGCATGCAGACCACTCTATGTAAAGTCTACACTGCTGAGCATATATGATGGAAAGAACTTAAATCTAATGAATGAAAGGGGCAACCAAGGACAGTTAGGCTGGTAGGAAAGGACTGCATGATGCTGGATGTCCTCAAGCCTGAAAATGATGTGGGGTCTTTGTGACTTGCTGCAGCTTCTGTTGTTAGATGCCCACAGTGTGCAGTGAAATTAGAGGAAGCAATTTCATTACAGAAGAGGAACTGGTACAACTGTGCAAGACTGAAGGCAGAGGGTAAAACTAAATTATATCAAAGTCTAATCATTAAAATCCAATATCAACTTTACAATGCTTTCAAAAGGTAATCCCCGTTGATCCAGCCATAAAGATCAATGATAAAACACCCCCTGCTTTTGTATCCTTCCTCAGGCATTAATAAGGATTGCATTAGGCACAGTGAAGCCCAACCATGTGCATAGTCTACGGTGACATTGCTCCATCAGACACCAAGTCCATCCTTATTTGAACAACTGGTTTACAGCAGGAGAAAGGAGGTTAAAGTTGGGTCCCCTGGACATCCATTGGGCCTTAGGCTCCTGGCTAGATTGACATTAGGATGAATTGGCTCAGCTTCTACATTATCAAAATTAATGTTCCATAAATGCTCCCATCTAATACCGCATACAGATACATAAATAATTTTTCCTCCCCTTATCTACAGAATAGATGTGCTGTGCATCATTATAACAATATGATCAGTGCCGAAGAAAGCAGCTATATTTTTAGACCAGTTTGTCCTCCAAAATTATGACTCAAAATTAACGTTCCACAGCTTCCAAATATGAGCCTTCCATGGATCAGAGAGAGAGAAAGAAAGATTTCACCATTAACTCCCCAGATATCCATCTCATTTCCATAATATCCGAAACTCCTTCCAAGTTCAGTCAATGAGCTGGATATCTGTCCATCTTAACCCAAAGGCAAAGCACAACACAACCTGACTTCTGTTCAGGGACCCAGCCTGTAACTGGAAATCCTGCCAAAATTAGGACATGAGCTGTAAGCTCACCCCAAGAGACACCGCTGGTGGATGAAGGAAAGCAATTAATAGCTAGGAACTGATTTTTGCATATTTATGATTCTGATGTAGATCAGCTACAAACTTCATGTGGGCCATGCTAGGCGCCAACACTCTTCTAGCAAGGAGGTGGTATATATTTAATGTATGCCTATAGACAGATAATAGACCCAACTGTGCATAAAATAGGTCATGTCAAAATATATTCCACACATTTTACAAAAAGGGAAATATTAAACATTTTTTAAGTATTGCATTTTTTTAATATTTCGATTACACCGGTCCACAAACATTATATTGCCAAACATATTAAAGTCATTTTAGGTTATGTTTGACGCACAGATTTCAAATATAATTTTGGTTTTGCTATATTGGCTCTAGTTTTTGAAATATTGACTTCAATAATATCCTCATAGAAAACTAATGAAACATGAAAATAGGCAAAATTAAACTAGATATACCTACGTATACAGAATTACATTTATGCAAAACTTAATGTCAGTATATTCTATATTCAGTATATAATCACAAAGAAGTCATTGATAAACTCAGTTTGTATGATTTCCTTTATGCTGATAGGACGGCTCCAGCAGTAGTCTGCCATCATGTGTCTATCCCATCTGATACCTTTCTTCTATCACCTTTATATCTTGATGGATCCTCTCCCCTTGTTCCTCACTGAAATCACCAAGGTTTTCTGGAAATGTTTGTTTGCAAATGGCTATGGAGATAGTGTACCTTTATACTCATAGTAGCACACACATTTATAAAGTTTAGGAGGAAGTTTTGTAGCAGTTCTTCATAAGTTTGTGCTTTATGGTTACCCAAGAAGTTCCTGCCAACCATGACATAGCTGTGCCAGGCAGAAGCTTCAGTATCAGTCATGTAACTTGTGACATTTCCATCATTTATCAGTTTCTGAATCTGGGGTCCATCAAAGATTCCTGCTTTTATATTTCACTACTCAATCCAGGGAAGAATCTACAAATGTATTTGCAGCAATCACCGTCCTTGTTCAGAGTTCTAACAAATTGCTTCATTAATCCCAACTTTATGTGTAGTGGGGGGAGAATGATTTATTGTCAGCCATTGGCTCGGTAATGATGTCGCTGCACCTTTTTCATGTTTTCCCTTGGAGGCCATGTCACTTTCTTCCAGTGATCCTGCTTTGCTCTTCTATCCCACAAGCAGATGAAACATGGGGACTTTGTGTATTCACTTTGCTGTCCAAGTAGGAAGATCACCATTTTTATATCAACAAATATGGACCATTGGTGTTCATGATAGCAAAGCTTTTGTAAGACCATTTTGATATTTTAATTTTCTTCTTTAAGTTTTGTTGAGTGACAATTGGAATTGATGCATAGCAGTTGCCAATATGCAGTAAAACAGATTTCAAACTTGGAGTGGAACTGTCTATGAAAAGCGGTCAGTCCTCTGCTCGGTATTCTGGTCCTCCCATATGGGCTAGTAGTCCAGGGACGTTACAACACAAAGTCTCCATCTTCACTGAAATATGGTCGGAGTGTCACCTCTCTTGTCCTATAAACCGTTATTTTATCTTCCGGTCTCAGACAATTCTTTTCTTTTAGCCTGGATGATAAAAGTTCAGATGATTGTTGTGACAGACTTAGGTCACGTATTAAATCATTGAGCTCTTCTTGGGAGAACTGCTGGTTTGATGAAACATATTCACTTCATATTCACTGCTAACTCCTGGATTACACTCCCTGTATATCCTCCATGTTGGATACAGGAATATCCGGGACTGAACACTGCTATGGGAACATCAGCACCATGCGGCACGGGTCGTCTTGCTGATTCCATATCACCGTACTCCCACTTGTTTTTCTTGTAAGGATTGAAACATTTTACATTCACAGCGCAAAAAAAAACCAATCATTATGATGATTTCTGGGCTCTCCCCATACCATAGGTACAACAAATTTCAAACTTTCCAGTTTTCTATTTTTTCACTGACGTAGACACTCTACACAAGTTATGCATACCATATGGGGAGCCCAATACTTGTCTTGGTCCCCCAGTTTAATACCAAAATATACAAGATACGCTTGTTTCACAAATTCTGTAAAGTTTCTTCTCTGTTTTTGCTGAGAATATTCACCACAAATGTAGCAAAATACATTCGGGTCATTTGAACATCTTCTTGAAGAAATGTATGAATAAAAAGAAGGCAAAAGAAAGTTTCATGAAAATAATACATAAAATGCCAAACATTGGCGTGAATAATAATTGATAATATTATGCTGTGTTAACACTTGTTGTTGATAAAATCGTCTATTCTGATTTCTGTATTACAAGAACTAGAGCCAATTCAATGAAACTGATGTCATTTCTGGATTCAGCAGACCTGAAAAACACTAAATATATTGAAAATTCCTTGGCAAGTGAAAAGAAATATTTTTTTGTTGAGGTGATTTTGAAATAACTTTAAGTGTAAAAAATTTGCAAAGGATAATATCACCACACATTGCATTTAATATAATATTTCTAATGAGTGCTGTGAGCTTCAAAAATGTATTCTCAAGATATGAAAATCTACAGTTTTTATTACCATAGTCCAGTCATTCTTTATTAGGTTTCCTCTAGAGGTTGCCTGGGGTTCCTTGAGCTGATGGACCACGCATTTGATGGTTCCATCATAATTCAAAGCATGATCCCTATGATCTATTTGTCTATAAGAACCTAATTCTTACCATCATGATATGGGGGACATTCTTCACTTTGACCAATAAATTTAAATGGATTTTATATGCAGGGGTTCCCTGAGACATGGACATTATTTTAAGGATTTCTCTGGGGTAAAAAAGTGGAAAAAGGCTGTCCTAATCTCAAATGCTCCTTCCTTGAATATTGGTGTATAGGCACTTTTTGTTTTGGGTGACAGTTCTTATCTTTAATTTTCTGTTTTGCAGTTGTTTCTGTCCCATGATCTTTTGATGGCAATTATTATTTTCCTGCATTTATATATCACCAACATATGATGCAGAGCTGTACAGAGTTCATAGTCTTGTAACTATCCCTTGGAAATGAGTTCAATCGACAAGTGGTCATTGCAACACAGACTACACAGGCATGATCCATTGTTGTCACCACCTGTAAACCAGTCCCGAGAAATGTCATGCAGACACCTCTGAAGTACAATTAGACATAAAGTGAATGGAAGGAGACCACATAAGATTAGTAGCAATGAGATGCAACAAAGGATGAAAAAACCTTTAAAATATATATTTTTTTTAACGGCAATTGTTAATGATGCACGGTACTTAGAGCAAACCAAATGTCAATCAGATTGCTAGTACTTTAATCCATAAACTCAATTAAAATTTTTTTGAAGATTTTCCTTGAAATAATTGCATTCCTAACTTTATCTTACTGAAAAGTTTTAAAGAGATAAAACTCCCCCCCATCTTCTGATGTTATTGATTTCCTTTTTTGGCAGATTCCAGAGGAGCCATTATCATTATCACTCATGGAACCTGCCAGGTTAACAAAGTAATTTGTAAAGCCGAGTGTCTGTTGGGAGGAAGTATGTTTAATATGAGCAGCATGTAGGCCATTCATCCTGGTGTCATCATGGAGGGCTGTGGGATCCATCAGACTGAGGAATAAAAAATAGGCTGGAGTTTTTTATAAAGCAACCTGAACATTGATTCATTTAGTCAGTTATTGTCGAGGAAGCCAACAAAACGTTGACCTCAATGGACTTTAATGAAAAGATGTGTTGCCTTCAAGAACTACAACGGTCCCTAAACAACCTCATTTGTTGTACATTATTATTGACTGGCCAAGATTAATAGGTGGTGCTGACTGCTGGTTACACAGTACAGCTTGACAAGAATAAACAAACAATAAAGAGTTTCCATTGCCAAAATTAAAAAAAACGGTCAAAATCTACCTCTGTCCTTCTTCAGTGATTTTTGCAGTATTGGAGAAAAACTCCTAGGAGAATCTTCAGACTCAGCTGTATCAACTCCATGGCCACCCATCTTGTGGTGAAGTTACTCCTGCCAGTCACCACATTATTACATGTCACCACCAATGGGGAGGCTGGTTGATCTATCCACTAAGCACAGCGCTGTCACAAGTTTAATGCTAATAGATGTGATTCGCATGAGTTTCTGTAAATGGACTGCAGAGACGTGAACCTTATCTTGTTTGCAACAAGGAACATGTTACATACTGCAGGTGGGCAGCATGTTGGCTCAGTGGTTAGCACTCCGGCCTTTGCAGTGTTGGGTCCCAGGTTCGAATCCTGGCCTGGGTACTATCTGCATGGAGTTTGCAGGTTTTCTCCGGGTACTCCTTCCACATTCTGAAAACATGCAGTTAGGTTAGTTGGCTTGACCCCAATATTGACCTTGGACTTTAATAATGGCATATGACTATGGTAGGGACATTAGATTGTGAGCTCCATTTGAGGGACAGCTAATGACATGACTATGGACTCTGTATATTATTATTTAATAATACATAATTAGTTAGGCTGAAGTCTTAAGTTCGACCTCTATGGAAACATATTCCAGATAAAAATCCTATAGACATAGTCGATCCAGAGGAAGGCAAAAAACATATCTCAAGATGTCTCTTGTTGGATCGTTTTTTTTATCCTTATACTAAGCTGTGCTATGCTTGCAGTTTTGGTAGACCTATGGTTTATGCTCCCTTTCTGTATCTTCCATTCCATCTCCTGACCTATTGGTTGTGACCCTTGTCCTCCAGCCCTCATCTTGTCAGTTTGTTTCCATTTTCATGCTTTCCACACCCGAAAAAGTAAATGTAAACTTTAAATGACTTTATCATATCAACTGGGTTGATTTCTCCTTAAAATCTTGTTTTAATTCTTATTTATATCTTCATGCTGCTGATCTCCTACAGTCTCCTTCAGTCACTAAATGGCTACATGTAACTCCACTGCTGACTGCCCATCATTGCACTGGACTGACTTCCTATAGGAAATAATGGTGGATTGTGCTTGTACAATGTGCCAGTACAGTCACATGGAGACAGTTGTAACAAAACAATCATCAGCAAATGCCTCCATGGCAGGACCACCAAGTTTTTTTTTTAATATTTGGAAAAATACAAATTGACATGACATTATCATATTAAAGCTTACATCTTTAAGCTTTACATCTTTTTTCAAGCTTTTTAGATCCATTTAAACAATTGAAAATACAGGAATATGCATCAAAGATGACCTTGGAGCAAATCTCACACAATATCAAAGAACATCTGGAGTTTAGTCACATGCCAAGCAGAATTAAGCACAGACTTAAAAAGAATGGTTTGCAGTTGTGATAAATACCCAAGAAATTACACCAAAATATGTATGAAAGCAAATGTAGTAGAATGTATTGAAGTGACCCTTCTTCTTTAGGGTTGTGGCTGTGCTTGTCCAGTGGCCTGTCCTGCAAGCTCACAAGCTGCCATGGCAAATCAGACCATTTTTCCCCTGTAGTGGGTAAGTGTCCTATAACTTTTCGTCAACTATGATGTAATGCTAAGTACTCACTATCAATTATTGTCACAGTGATTGTTAACTAAGGTTTGGGTGAAAACCTACAGTGGCTCAGTGGTTAGCACTCCGGCCTTTGCAGTGCTAGGCCCCAGGATTGATTCCTAGCCAGGACATTATCTGCATGGAGTTTGCAGGTTCTCCCCATGTCTGTGTGGGTTTCCTCCCACATCCCAAAAACATGCAGTTAGGTTAATTGGCTTCCCCCTAAAATTGACCTAGACTGTAATAAAGACATATGACAATGGTGGGGACATTACATTGTGAGCTCCTCTGAGGGAAAGCTAGTTATATGACTATGGACTTTGTACAGCGCTGCATAATATGATGGTGCTATATAAAAACTGTGTAATAATATTGACCCAGTAATGATCTTCAGTTCTCTGCCAAGTGGCCTATTTTATTAAGAGGGATAGGGGAAGTAGGAGCAGAAAGGGAAGGAGCCACAGTGTGGGGACAACAGAAACATTTGGTCATTAGGGACCCAACACAATCTCCTGCAGAAGTTCCTGCACAGTGTTGAGGAACACCAGTACACACTCTAGATCCTACCTACTATCACCAATCACCATTTGATGTATACAGGGATTCAGTATAGCCAAACTGATTGGGGAAAAATGGTAATATAGCCAAGTTCCTGCAAAACTGCCTAAAATCCTTTGATTGTAACCAAATAGCAGAGACCAAAGGTGAAAATGTCAAAGTGAGTCCTTTTGTAGATCTAGCAAAGGCATTTAAACGTCCTGTTAACTTTCTGCTTCCTACTCTAATACCCCCTGTACTGCCATGTACTAGTAGAGTCTGAATTAATAAGGGGGTTCCGGTTCACCTCCAGCCCTGATTCCATTCGAATTGGTGACAGGGAGTATAGGGGCATGGGTTAGAATAGGTTTTCTGTAAATGGCTAGAGAGAGCAGGGATGACTTCACCTGATAATTTGTAGCCTGGTTTAGAGGAGGAGCTGGGGCAAGACAAAAAAACATGACCGGATCAAAGTCTGATCGGAATTATCAAATGGTGAGCAGTTCCGGGTGAGAATAGCAAATAAGAATGTGATCCAGGAGGCAGGTTCAGAAATAGGCGGACTGGTAGGAAGCAGAGAACCAAGCAGATCAGAATCTAGTTCCCTATGTATTTCTACCCATTTAGGGTGCCCCTGTGTACCCTCAACTTTTTTACCTTCCGGTATAACCATTTTGTGTACCAGTCAACCCTGTCTCTGCAGTACAAACACCCCATACTACTCTTTTTTCCATCCTTTGTTTTACCTGAGTTGCCCAATTCTCCAATGACCCTCTTCCTACACACATTTTACTTCCCATCCCCTCACCCTATAGCAATTTCCCTTTAACCCCTCCACCCACAGTGGCTTTTTTCTGTACCTATTATTATTTTTCGTCTTCTTCTTCCTATTATTATTATTATTTTTATTGTTATTATTATTATTATTAAACAGTGTTTATAAAGCGCCAAAAAATGCAGCACTGTACATTAAAAAGGATTGTAGATGTTGACCATGATAGTTAGCTATGTTTCTCATAAAGAAAATGCTGCAGGAGCAGTCTGCAGGCAATAAGAAATTAAAAAAAATTGCAGAAGAACTTCCAAAAGTTTCCCCCTTGTAGTTTGCAGACACAGAATGTCCTACACTGTTACAAAACAATAATTGAAAAGATTAGGAAGGATGTCTTTGTGATAGCAGTTACTGTATGTCGCTATATTGGGTGACCTACTTGAAATAAACAAGTGACTGTCTTCTTGCAAGAATTATGACAATTGCGTCATTCATTCTCAATTGCTAATGACCTAGTTATGTCAGGGGACAGAACTGTAATCCCAAAAGATTGCAGGTCTGAAATGCTAAAGAGATATACAAGTCACCAAGGCACTGAAAATTCTATATCATTGCAAAGAATTATGAGTTTACCTGGCACATTCAAAGATATTGAAAAGAAAAATTGCAAATAAATATAGACCGAACAATGAACCAAACAAGGAATTTGCCAGATTTTAAGTAACGTTTCACAACCACAAAGGTTCTTACCACCATGTCCAAACCAAAGTCTGTAATAAAAATGCACCTTTTCCAGTTCTAAATTACTTCTTATTAACCATATAGACAAATGTGTTGCATGAGGACCCGCTCCATATGAATGAGTAAAGACAACTGGTATTGCTACAGCATAAAAAATCTAGACCATCTTTGTGCTTCCAAGCTTGTGAACCTTACAGCCAGCCCCATAAAGACATGGATTGAAGAGTTTTGGAATAATGTAGTGGCTTTCACAGAGCCCTGGCATCAACCCTATTAAAAACCTTTGAGATTCATTGGAACACCAACTGTAAGCCGAATCCTCTTTGTCCAACATCAGTGTGACAGGTAGACACCAATGTGTGAGCTTGTTGGATATCCCATTTCAAAATCATGGGCATCATTTTGGATTTACCATCTTCTTCTGCAGTTTTAACGATCCCCACAGCTCTCAAAAAGGATTTTTCTACAAGAATTTGGCAGGCTGTGTACTGATGTTGGGTGAGAGGACCTGGCTCACCATTCCAATTCATCCCAAAGGTGTTCAGTAGGGATGAGGTCAGGACACTTGAGTTCCTCCACACCAAACTGGTGACCCCATGTCTTTATGGAGCCGGCTTTGTACCCCGGGGTACAGTCATGGGGGAATAGAAAACGGTCTTCACCAAACTGTGACCACAAAAGCACAAAAGCTTGCAATGTCTTTGTATGATGGAGGATCAATAAACCTCACTTATTATTACCTAAATTTCATAATTTGGAAAGCTGTCCATTTACTTTTGGCCATACAGAGAAAGTAAAATAACTTGTTCCACATTGGCATTTGTAAGATTAACTCAAAGCATGCTTACACATAGAAACTACACCTTTCTTCGTTGGCTGTGCATGGCACAGTGTCACATTATCAGCCTATTTTCCCTTCAAAGCTGTTCATTACCATGAGTTTGACTATTTCACGCTCAGTCTTTCAGCCAAGTTATGTTTTACCTACCCTTACCCCCCTGAACAGAAATTTAATTTCCCCTTCAGAAACTGACAGGACTAATTGCTCATTGCAGGATTTTGCTGGCATACAGGAAGTACGTATGCAGAAGAAATGCAAAGCCCTCTCACCTCTGTGTGATTAATTACACCCCTAGCTCTGCCTTTCTTTCACCCCCAGCCATAATTCAAAGCCTGGGAGAAAATTGAGGTTTTTCTTCTCCTGTATGCTTTAATTAATTACACATGTCTCAGCTTCACATATGCCAGGGAAGAAAACCTTTTGTTTTTCCTCTCCAATTATTTTCCGTCCCTTTTTCATGGAGGTGACAGCGGTGAGAGAAGTAAGCGGAAACTGCTATGTCAAGTTTTTATGTGCTATTTCTGTTGCAAATATCCCATCTTTAAACATTGCCTAGAACGTGTGCGCTAAAATGGCAACACTACGGTCATACTGATGCGAATGCCCCCCAAAATCCTCACAGGTGTAGTTTGGTGACACCATGTGGCACCCTCAAATGATGCCTTTTCTTATGCTAAATGGAGGTTTCTGTTTTGGTACAGACATACAATTGAACCATGAGTTGTATAGTATATGGGGGACTCTTTTAATGTTGCAGAACTGGCCCTATCCCTAGTAACTGGACAGGACTTGACTGAAAGGTCAGCCAGAAAAAGACAAAGTAGAAAAATAGTCCCTGTGTGAGTATAATCTCCCCTTCTCCCCTCAACCGTCTTCATTCAAGAATACCCATGTGCCCATGTGATCAGTAAAAAGTAGTCTATAGGACGCCTTGAAATTTCTAATTTCTAAATCTTCCATGGTTAGGTAAGGACATCAACTCCACCTCCATGCCATATGGTAAAAATAAGAAATGGGACAAGCATTCTCTATGTCTCAATATTGATCAGTCATAGAGTGATGGGGGTGCTTTGATAATAAAACAGGAGCTTGGATAGGACCTTTAAACTCCACAGGACCACACAGTCTCTTTATATGTTGTGTTTGCCCACATCTGTTCTCCCTATGTCTGTACACATATAATATTTATTAAGCTTGTGGAGAAGATACATCACTATTCAGTCAACAGTTAGAGAAGGACCTAAGGTCAGTGCCAATTTCTGGTCATTATATAGCCTTCTTCTCCCTGTTCAGACTTATGAACAACCAGGTTTGTTAATTGTTTTAATATTTCCATGCAAGTCCTAGCTCTGGGAAGAGAAGGGCAATCGTGCCCTAGTTCAGTTCTTTTGGGGTTCAAAGAACACTTGTGGAAACTCTTTTGAATCACACCCATTGAAGTCAAGCTGAATTACCTTGGCATCATTGGGTGGGGGCTATTAGGTAAGGTATACAATAAGTTTCCTTTCTATTGATTGATGGTTGTCAGGGTCAGTGTATAATATACTATAGTTTTACCATACTTCACATTGGAGCCAATTGCAGGGGCAAATAGTAAATTTTGAAGTAAACCCACCACGGGATTGAGCTCAAAACTCATTCCTTACTGTGGTGAGGCTCAATATAGCTCTGCTTTCTATTTCAAGTGAACAAGCTACAACCATCTTCCAGCCATTTTTAGGGCTTCATGGTATCAGTTGCTCCTCATCCCTTTATCCTAGAACTCTAACTGTCATGTCCTTAATGGTGGTGCAAACATTCAACTTATCATCCTTGTTAAAAAAAATTGCAGCTTCATGTAGCTACAAATGCTCTAGCCATTTTACAGTTAACACCAATTAGAGAGACCCCAGGGGCTGAAGGCTGCTCCATTTCATCCTCTGTATTATACATATCTTCATTGTCTACTGTTAGCAACCTGTCTGGCAGTTGCTGAAAACACTGCGGTCTAAAGAGCTTGCCTGCTATTTCTATTATTCTGGGAGCGATACGGCTCATATGGGGTATAACCAATCTAAGGGAATCTTGTATCTACTTATATCTAAGCCCCCACCGTCACCTGATTTTCGAGGCCTTATCTTAGTTTTTCCTGAAAGTCTGCACTTGTTCTTGCAATGGCTAATGAATAGGCACGCACAGCCATGAAATGGGAAATAATGGCATAGCTTAATCAGGCTTTCAGCCTCATGCCTTTCTTATCAAGCGTGGAGGGAGAGGGACCTGCAGAAATTGTTAACCTTTTAGCTCTAGATATGTGGGCTTAGTGGGTCATACATAGAACTCAACCATGTTTCTATATTCCGGGATAACAAAATGGTTAACACAGCTTGACTGCAAGCTTTTGATAGAATGGTGTTTGTAAATTTATTTTTAGTGCCAGTACATTATGTTGCCATTTGTCAGTGGAAAGACCCTCTGGAACTAGCTGATAAAAAAGGTTTCGTCATCAGGAGGTTTGGATGTTTTGAGGAGAGGTAATTTAGGTCTTGGTTTTAAAAAGAGCGGCAAGGGGTTAGAATCAGTTAGTTAGGAGTTTATCACTGTCTATGTCCTTGTAAAGGAGACCCCTTTCTTTAGTTGTTCTGGTGACCACTGTAATGGCGCATGAAAGTGAAAGAGAATCCAACATTATGAGTTGTCATCAGAACAGAAGGGGTAATCTTCTTCTTCTTTGATGAAGCCTGCTATAAATGGGAAAAAAAGATTACCAATATCTTATTGCGTGAGATGAGCATTTTTCTTTTCCCCATTGAAGAAAAAGCTCCTAATGTGCATGCGCGAGATGATGTATGCGTGACATATCTATCCCAGTAGTGCTCCCACTCTGTACTTATTGTCACAGTGATGCATGCACAGAATGAGATCAGCTGTTGAAAGGCCATCTGAAAATCTGGAAGAGCCAGCAAAGAAGATGGTGACTTTGACCGTGCATGCAGTTCAAAGAAGTCAGCACCAAATACATTTTCTAGGGTTTTATGTCAATTTAGTAAAGACTTCACATTAAAAAACATAGAAAAGTGCACAAAAAATATAGGGATGAGCAAGGTCCATTTTACCCTGTGCTTTGCCCTGCAAGGGGTTTCTTTTAATCCTCTGGTTACCTGCATAGGAATGATAGCAAGCCCTTACATCAGTGTTTTTCAAACAGGATTCCATCAGAGGTTCCTTGAACATAAGGAATTTGTACCTCTTGGGTCAGTTTAAGTGACACCAATGATCGTTTTGGCTATCTGTAAAGGTGACATTCTTCCTAGAGTAAGAAGCATTCATCCGACTGACCACCACACTAATGTACAGTGATCTGTGGTCAAAGTAATAACAGTCAGGGGTTCCCTGAAGACCTGAAAGTTGTTTAAAGGGTTCCCCCATGTTAAAATGGTCAAGAAACTCTGGCTTACAGGGTAAAGCAACCAGAACAACCAAAGCCAGAAGGAATATGAGGCTTCAGCATTACTGATTTTCCTTGTTGATGACAAATTAGCTTTATAGACTGGGGAAAGAAAAACATAAATATACAGGCAATGCAAATGACAAAACGAGAAATCACAGCTCAGACATTTATTAGTATCCAAGCAGAATTATTAATCTGGGCATTTATTAGTATCTAGAGTGTTGCTGACAAGAATATGAGATACGCGCTGCGTGTCAAAGATAAACAGGGATTTGTTGTGACGTTGGAAATTCTTTAAAACTGTTTTATCTTAAAAACACGATGATTCAGTACATGAAAGCTGCCAAATTTAGGCAATTTTCTGGACGTTTTCACACACACTCCAAGATATCATAAATATGACGAGGAGTTTGGCATCGTGCAGAGCTGACTCAGCCTGGGCACTATTTACACAAGAAGATAACAGCCTACAGGCATTGGATGACTTTGGGGGTGATGCACAGGTCTTATTAGGGATTTTTAAAGCAAGATTGTGCCTTTTTGCGCCCCCCTTCCTAACCACTACTACACCATTCTCCGTTTCCAGAAGCCTCCCAGTGTTTTCCATAACCTTCGTTCCATAAAAATTGTTTCTCCATAGTCTTCTACCGGGTACAAAGACATTGCAGGAGGGTCCTCTTTTTGCATTGGGAGGGGTATTTATCCATGTAGGGAACAATTTTGAGCCCAATCAATGTGATGATGACCTACTAGAAAATGGGCAGAATGACACTCAACCCAAAGAAAACCACCACCAAAAGTGTCCTGGCCTGACCCTTCAACAGGGCGACCTTGTTAGTTAGGAGCAGCCCACCATGACTTTGGTGTCCGTGAAATCACTGCACCCAAATTGGATCACAATTATTGTCATTTTAGGTGCTTTTTCCGAATTCCTAAATTTGGGCCCTTTGGTATCAATTCCCTCAATTCTCCCTTGAGAAGAGACGTATAAGGGGGGATATGATCATCCTGTATAAATATATAAACGGTCCATATAGAGAACTCTCTTCCCAACTATTCACAGATAGATAAAAAACAGACAAGGGGGCGTGCTTTGCATCTGGAGGAATAGAAATTTAAAGCGCAAAGTAATCCCAAAACAATAAAATCACACTTACCTTGTGGTTGAACGTGATGGACTTATGTCTTTTTTCAACCTGACCTACTATGTATGTATGTAACCTTTAATCCCACAGATCAGGCTATTCGTCGAGAGGTTTCTTCCATCGGGTCCCACATCATCCTGGTATCTGTCTTCAGCCCGGAGGGAATGCCGGGCACCGACATCTTCTCCTTTTTTCTTCCCTGTTCTTCTTGTTACATCACTGGATCTCGCACTGCGCAAGAGTGAAATTGGGTGAACATTCGGAAAAAACGTAATAAATTTAAATGAAATAGGTATTTAAAAAAGTAAAGATAGCAAACTGTTCATCCAGGGGACATCCGATTGCCTCATGGAATCAGGAAGGAATTTTTTAACTTGTTAAAAAACCGGGGGTTTTCTTTTTCCTTTGGACCAACTATGTCTTATAGGGTTTTATATCTGGGATAAGTTTATTTCCCTAGTGGTTGAACTTGATGGACTTATGTCTTTTTTCAACCTGACTAACTATGTAAGTGTTTTGGCAAAACAAGAAACTCTAGACTTGATTTATTTGTGAGGTTGTAGTGAAATTATTTTAGTGACATTTATTGGAGTCAGCCGACAGGGTAAAATGATGATTGTTTTGGTGGTTCAATGAGCTCTAAAGTTTGCAGAAGCTTCTTTCAAAAGATTAACATGTACTGTGGTCATCCATGTGGCTCACATCCTTTTTTGTTTGGTTGCTTTCTTGTCTTTTTCTCAGCTATCTTGAATCATTACCTGAGCAATTAAATATGTCAGGTTCTCATGTTGGTTTGGTGCTCCCTTTGAAAATGTTTTTTTTCAGAATTTTGGTAAGAACTTGCCAATAAAATATGAGTTTATGTGGGTGGAAGAAAACATGAGTGAGCCACCATACAGTTTAATTTCCATCCATGTCACTTTTTTCATGCCTCTCTTTACAGGTGCCAATGTATGTTCCTCAACACACGTGTCAATGACATCATATGTACCACATGCTCTCCATACACTCACACATCCAGATCCAGACAAGGGGAGTTCGTTATGCCTTTGCAGAAGCCAATTAATCTTCATGTTCTTTATGGTGTGTGTTTTGAAACTGGCCATCTGAGCTATCTCTCATCTCAGGCTCCGCGTCTAGTTTACACGAGGGGGAGAAGGAAGTTAAACAGGAAAAAAGGAGGATTAAGCAGCATAAAACATATGTTCCCCCCAGTGTCAACCGGGCCACATAATTTACTGGAACGTTAGATATTCATATTTTCAGGAGACATTGTCCTGGGAATGTGAGACTGGCCAATTCATCGCTCTACGCAAGGATTGGCGGAGACGGCGCCTGTTAAAATCGGACGCTCGTTCGCACTGGGAGGTTCGGGCTGTAAGGTTATACCAATAAGCTCACATCTCCAGCCAAAAAAACAAGTACTCGCACATCTGCTGGAGGCTTTGGTCCCTCACAAGTCGGTTTCTTCACAAGAAATGCAACGATTCAGCCAATTAATGGCATGTAACATTAAAAGGGGTCTAGAAGACTCATTATTTCTGGTGCCAAGAGATGTCGGGCAGGGTAGAGCTAATAGGCACCTCTACTGGGAATTGTTACAGGTTGGAGGGCAAGAAGTTAACTCTCCGTCTACTAGGGGATTTGTAATGAATGGAGCTGACACTGACACCTTCCTGTTCATTCACTAATGTGCTTACATGGTTAAGACATTCAGGAGAATTTGATTCACCCAATAAAAAGATCAGAACATGAATATTCTTTGGATGTTTACAAAATGTGACGATGTTTTCTTTGCCCTGCCAATTAAGAAAAAGCCTTAGATGGGCAGTTTTTGAGAGCGGCTCTCCTGTGGTTCATCGTTGGATACATGAACTCAACCGCCCCAAACCCTGGTTATCATTGAAACCAATAAGCTGCTGAAATTGCCTTTTTTTTAGTTGTTTTTTAGATGCTTCAAACAACATCTAGGATGGTCAGCCACTCTTACAAAGACTTCCAACCTTTTCAGTGAATGCAGGCAAACATGGGTCAAAAGTGGTAATACCAACTCCTTGATGCGTAGTGATTTACAATGAATGCCCGGTGAAGGTTGGCAAATGCCCATCAACATTGGTTACATTTTATCCATGATTGGTACAAAATTTGTTCTTGGCTTGCAAAGCACAAGCAGCCAATGTCTTCTTGATTTTATTGCTTATTTCCTGCTGTGTGGGGAGGGTCTGACTTTCTGGACACAGGACAGGAAATGAATGGTAATCAATCTTATTAAAGTGAATGAATTTCCTATTTTAGAAGAACAGGTGCCCCCCGTTAGAATATTTCTCCAAATTCAATTAAATGTAAGAAAAAAATATCATAAATTGCACCTCACCGATTCTTAGATGCAGTGGCTGCATTCATTTTCTAAGCTAAAACTTTTCCAGGAACTGCAAAAAATAACTGTTCATCCAGCCAGAACTAGTGTGCGCATGTTACTTCCTGTTAGCTGAAATAATAGTAAAACCAATGTTATCTTGTGTAGATGGATAGATAGATAGAAAACAGAAAGATGGATGGATAGATAGATAGATAGATAGATAGATAGATAGATAGAGATAGATAGATAGATAGATAGATAGATAGATAGATAGATAGATAGATGGATGGATAGATAGATAGATAGATGGATAGATAGATGGATAGATAGATAGATAGATAGATAGATAGATAGAGGGATAGATAGATAGATGGATGGATAGATAGATAGATAGATGGATAGATAGATGGATAGATAGATAGATATAGATAGATAGATAGATGGGTGGATAGATAGGTAGATAGACAGATAGATAGATAAATGGTATGATAATGGTATGGTAGATAAATGATAAAACGAATATAATAAATAGATGGATAGATAATAGCTGATTGATAGACAATTGAAAAATAGATCAATAGAAAGATAGATGATTGATAAGTTGATAGAATGATAGATAGAGCCATCAACAGACAGATAGAAAACAGATTGATAAATGATTGGTAAGTAGATTAATTGATAGATGATTAATTGATTGATTGATCAATATATGTTTTTATCCTTATACAGGTATTTTTGCACTGGAGATCTTTGCTTAATGATTTCCCTTTTGCAGGATTTTTTCTCCCATTAATAAAACGCAGAGAGTCAGCAGATTTTCCCTGACACCCCTCGTCATGTCCCCGCTTATTATGCCGCAATTTTTTAAACATTTTCTTGTTACCTAGGAGACCCCAGCCGGTCATTCTGATTTTTATTGGGCTTTAAATGACTCCTGATCTCCCAAATCTGTCCAAATCTCCCAAATTAGGTATTAAGAATTCCCAGTAAATACCATTTGATACATTTTATTCTATGTTGAATGTTCTTGGTGGGTTCTTGCTGTTGATTCGCCAGGCAGCCCAGTTAGTTGAATGCGCCCTGTTCTATGGAACGCTTGCATGGACTCGGATGAATTTGCGAGACTGTTCACAGGGAAAGGCGCGGAGCTGCTGGCTTTCCTCAGGGAAGATAATCTGCCGAGCTCAGCACCGGGTTTCTATTTCTGGGATGACATTGTTCTGTTCTGCGCCGCTCTCTTGCAGCTTCCCCCAGCAGCGCATGGCGGCTCCACGTAGATAAAAATAACTGCGAACCTTAACTCCTTCCCTTCTGGGTCAGCGCACCTTCCAGATGTACCGCCTTCAGGTGTCCTGGCAGCTCGGCACTATTTCAAGGGAATCTGTTTGGGTCAATTAGCCCAAAGTTACAAGGCTTTTCTGTTTTCTCACTGCTGAGTAAAACACGAGCATAGTTCTGTGAAAAAAGTTCCATTATCCATTGATAAACCCTAAATCGATAATATTTTTTAAGATTTGTGTGCCACATACCATTACCAAATTAATTTTTTGATACTTTGTTGCATTGCAGTTCATCTGACTTCATGCAGCCATTTTTTTGCAGCCTTTTGCAGGGCCGATTTTCTGATGGTGACAACAGAGGATATGATTTAAAAATGGTAATTGCCAGGACTGCTATCCCCTACAACAACCACCAACCAATAGAAAAGCCGCTTGAAATGTCTCCTGGGTGGTTGCTAATATTGGGGGTCATTGGGGGTGGCAAACATTCACCGGCTAATGGGAACCCTGCATACTGTAGCACTGGCCACCAGCCTTTGCCAGCAGCATTTCTATTGGCCTTAGTTTTTTAAAGGCATAAAATAAAATATTTACTGGACTTGTAATCAAAAATGTTGATGCTTTAAAAGCCAATGTAATAAACTGAGAATCCTACAGTCAAATTGGTAGATAGGAACAGAGTGTTGTCACCCTATAACAGGTAGCGCCTGAAAAAAAATAATTGCATGGTTACCAGGGATGATTTTTTGAAACCTGCAGACTTAAAAAGACTGAAACAGACTTTTAAAAGAACATTTAATTTTATATATTGATAACGAGTGCTATAGATAAGACATATTATCATTAATTTGACAAAGAGTTAACTTAAAGAGTAAACTCTATATTGTAGCATCATTTGGAAACAATGGATTGGAATACACATTGGCCATAATTATATTCAATTGTAACTTTAACAACTATCTATTGCTTGCTTGGAAAATATTAGCTGCCTCAGCCAATCACAAAGCAGAAATATTGTGCAAACCTCCCACATGTACCATCCAGCTGAGCAGGATAATTATAGCCCAGGTGGGACAGAGCTGTGAGCCTCAACACCATAAATCACCTGGAATCCTTTGCTGGTGACACTCTGCAAGTCCCCCCCACCCACCATCCCTACCCTTGATGTATTTCATCTTTGCAGAGCTGCACATGAAGCATCATTAACCCTTCCACAGCCAGTATACAAAGGAGGGTTATATGGACCAATCTGTTACATGGCAATGGAGGGTGAACCCAAAAACTGTGGTCAGAAAGTGACTGCAGAGAAATCAGCACAATAGCAATAAAATAATTTTTATGCAATGGAAACACATGTTGAGTCTTGCACTAGTACAGTTTGCATTTCTCCAATGCAAAGTTTACAGTTCTCCAAAACTGGAGAAGCTGCATCCCTATTATGGCCTGTTGAACTTGAATGACTCAGCCTCAACCCTACTGGGCACCTTTGGGATGAATTGGAATTGTAAAAAGGTTTTCTTACAATTATGCTCTTCCAGTCTTGTGGTCACAGTTTGGTGAAGACCCTTTTCTGTTCCCCCATGACTGTATCCTGGGTACAAAGCTGGCTCCATAAAGACATGGGGTCACCAGTTTGGTGTGGAGGAACTCAAGTGTCCTGCACAGAGCCCTGACCTCAACCCTACTGAACACATTTGGGATGAATTGGTGAGCCAGGTCTTCTCATCCAACATTAGTACTTGATCTCACCAACAGGGTCCAGTTCCCCGGAAACTCTCCATAATCCTCTGGGAAGCCTTCTCAGAATAGTGGCAGGTGTTATAGGGGGACAACTCCATATCAATGGCCATAGTTGTGGAATGGGATATTCAACAATCTCATTTAGGCATGGTAGTACCATTATTATTATTATTATTATTATTATTATTATTAAACAGGATTTATATAGCCCCAACATATTACGCAGCGCTGTACATTAAATAGGGATTGCAAATGACAGACTAATACAGACAGTGATACAGGAGGAGAGGAC